>NW_012093906.1:0-530 GCF_000956235.1 Wasmannia auropunctata | reverse complement strand
CGCTTTTAAAAGGTGAAACATCCCTTAGAAAAAATCGGTTTTTTTATTTCAATGCAAATATCGTCGAAACTAGGAGAGATAGAAAAAAATGTTCCGAATAAAAGTTGAATGGCTTTAAGAGTACTTTATGATTATAATTAAAAATAATTTTTTTATTGCTTAATTTTTTGTTTATCCTCCTCAACAAACATTTTTTTTAATTTTTTGAATTATTTTTTTTACCAAATTAAAGGTTATTTTAATACGAATTCAACCATGTGTGACAAAGTTGTTTTCCAAAGTATCATTTTCGAGAAATAATTATAAACGCCTCTATACGCACATCATCCGTGCTCGTTTACGGCGCGCACGCAGCAATTCTTCACGCAGCACGTTCTACTCGCATTTTTGCATTTAACAAGGGATAACGATGAAAGCAAATCTATTTCCGCAATATTCTGCGGATGTATAACTATGAATCGTTTATCTCGCGTACGGTTAGACAACGCTTACGAAGCAAAGTTTGAATGTCGTGGGTTCAAGTCAAATAT
>NW_012093905.1:0-587 GCF_000956235.1 Wasmannia auropunctata | reverse complement strand
TAGAGCGGACCTATTTATAGAAGCGCGTAGCACGAATGTGCTCAGTTACCGAAATGTTTCTTATCGTGTCGGATAACTTCGATATTCTCAGTTTAACCAACAAAGAGTTAGAGTATATACCGAAAGTCGTTTTGCTGCGAGAGTTTCCAAACTGTATAAGTCAATTGTGGGATAGATTACCCGAGCATATAAAAGCTGATTCGGAGGTTCAACAGTATCGTCGGTGTCTGAAACATTACAATCAACCGTGGCAGCATATTGACGGTCCTGCACCGTTTGTAAAGAATTGCAGCGAATGCCGTCGAGAGGCCGCGGTTTGATAAATCGCGCGATAAATGCGCTTCCCTTCGAATTGCATATCCCCTTATCGCGAGGATGCTACTTTTGCCAGTCAGCGTAAACGTCAGCGACATGTTTGAATGAATACTGAGTCTAAATGTTGCAACGTTTGTCTTTATCAGTTTTGCGGTCCGGGAACGCGTTTAGAACAGCGATTGGCTAGAGGTGATCGGGGCATTAATCCACTGGACGCGGCGTGTCGCGAGCACGACATCGCATATTCGCGGAGCAACGAACTCGCTGAACGG
>NW_012093904.1:0-354 GCF_000956235.1 Wasmannia auropunctata | reverse complement strand
TCTCTCATCCTGTCGAACGCCGATTTACAGCCGTCACTTGTCCGGTTATTAGATTTATTCTCGCACGTTATGGAAGACACCGTTGGTTTTCATGTATATTCAAAAGTGTCGCAACTCTACGCGAGAACCTGCAGCAACGAGAGGTTGACTCCCTACTTCAAGCTTACGCAAAACGACGAAAAAGTGACGATTATCATCCGCGCTCCGTATGCAAGTATAAAGAACGTGAAGGTAACCATCGACGAGGAGTGCTTTATATTCTGTTCTACCCCGTACTTGGTCGTGTAAATTTTTTTTTTGCAAATCCGTCTGGCGGTTCCTCGACGAATATTCTCTGAATTGCTTGACGAACAA
>NW_012093903.1:0-435 GCF_000956235.1 Wasmannia auropunctata | reverse complement strand
GTGCTCTTCCGATCTTATTTTCTCGTTGACTGCCAAGATAAACTTTTAATGCTTGCCAAGTGCGAACGCGAGAAAAAGCAACATAAAGTTGCCCATGATTGAAAACGTCTTTGCGAAGATCTATTCCTACTCTGTCAAATGTTTGTCCTTGTGACTTATTTATATACTTTTTAATGAATATTAGGTAATAGAGAGAATTTTAGACGCACATTGCAGTTGTTACTTACAACCGATATTCTGTCACCATGCATTCGCCAATTGACTTAATGATCCGAGTGAATCTATTCTCGCAGAACCTAAGTGCACACACGAGGTAACATATTGGATGTTCACACGGTTAACAAGCATCTGAGCAAACAATCTCCAACAGCCTTGACAAAGCAACTGTGACCCTTGCAATTGGGCAGATTCACTATTTGGGAAATCGCAAAAGAT
>NW_012093902.1:0-357 GCF_000956235.1 Wasmannia auropunctata | reverse complement strand
TCTGACCGGTGCAGTAATAAATTCCAGACACATTGAACCTCGATAGTTTCTGGAAGATGCGCGAGAAATTGTGCTCGAACGAGTGCGAAACGTTATGCAGAGACATAATAACATTAAGATAAATACTGTATTCAGCGGTGAATTCGTAACGGGTGACAAACGTGATAATAAAAGTATTATTACGAGAAACTGTGAACTCTATCTTTGCTCCGATTTACGCGTGTGGTACGATTCGCGCGTTGTTGAGTTTACCTTAGCGTCGCTGGAAGAATTCCAAGAACGTGACAGCGGGTGGGCATTATCGCGTATATTGAACTTGCTAGTTAATATAAATAAGTTTAATCCTTTGCACGCGGA
>NW_012093901.1:0-459 GCF_000956235.1 Wasmannia auropunctata | reverse complement strand
GAGATGTGTATAAGAGACAGAGAGTATATACCGAAAGTTGTTTTGTTGCGAGAGTTTCCAAACTGTATAAGTCAATTGTGGGACAGATTACCCGAGCATATAAAAGCTGATTCGGAGGTTCAACAATATCGTCGATGTCTGAAACATTACAATCAACAGTGGCAGCATATTGACGGTCCTGCACCGTTTGTAAAGAATTGCAGCGAATGCCGTCGAGAGGCCGCGGTTTGATAAATCGCGCGATAAATGCGCTTCCCTTCGAATTGCATATCCCCGGATATTAGTTTTGCGGTCCGGGAACGCGTTTAGAACAGCGATTGGCTAGAGGTGATCGGGGCATTAATCCACTGGACGCGGCGTGTCGCGAGCACGACATCGCATATTCGCGGAGCAACGAACTTGCTGAACGGCACGTAGCCGACAACATATTCGCAGCGAAAACGCGAAAACGCATAACCA
>NW_012093900.1:0-377 GCF_000956235.1 Wasmannia auropunctata | reverse complement strand
TGGAAAAAATGTTTCAGACAAAAGTTGTAGGGCTTCGAGGGGACATAAGATGATAACATTGGTTTGACCCTGAGTGGCGTCGTCAAGGTCAGGACAAGGTCACTTTGAATTTTTTAAATGGAATCCCCAATTTTTCATTACATGTTCTTATAGCACGCCTCGAGAACTTTCCTAAACACATAAATAAAATATTTTTTTATGAAATAAATCTTGAGTTATAAAGCTTGGAGTACTGTCGGCATTAGCATCATCCAAGGTGTCCAAACACTAGCTAAAGATGGCCAAGATCGTTGACCTTTATCAATGTCATGATCCTGAACAACATTCAAAAGGTTTTAGCTAGTGTTTGGACACCTTGGATGATGCTAATGCCGATA
>NW_012093899.1:0-316 GCF_000956235.1 Wasmannia auropunctata | reverse complement strand
AGCATACCTCGAGCATAGCATACCTCGAGAGGTTTTCAAAACACTATTTCATTAAATAACTTTCGAGTTAAAAGGCTTTAAAGTTGCAATATTGTTGGCATTAGCATTGGTACCCAAGGCGTTCGACCAACGGCTAAAACTTTTTGAATGTTGTTCAGGGCCATCACCTTGACAACATTTGTCAAGGTCAAAACGATTGGAGATTGTTCCTCGTATTTTCATTATTTCAACTTTTACTATAAAAATGAAAATAATAATTTAAAAGAATAACATGTGCGGCTCGATTAATCCCAAAAAGTCATATGAAGGTCGCGAT
>NW_012093898.1:0-443 GCF_000956235.1 Wasmannia auropunctata | reverse complement strand
AGAAGGAAAAAGAAATATAAAAAAACAGCCTAAATCATATTACGTTTGTTACGTATTTAATATTTGTATCAATACGTGCGATTTATTGTGCAAATATGCAAATACAATTTATAATTAACTAGCTTATTAATATTGATATCAGGAGACACGGTAGTGGCTTGGTGTCAAGTGTTTAACAAGCCATGCCGGGTCTCTTAACGCGAGCCGTCGCGTTGCGAACACCCGAGATTTTGAAATCTTAATAACGGTCGAACCGATTAAATTCCAAGTAGGCTTAATCGATAGCTTGGGTTCGATTTATTATAATGAAAGTGTGTTATTTTTTTTCTACATGTCCTTACGAGCGGAGATATTGCAATGCTAAAGTCCGAAATGTAGGAATTTCTAGATTAAGAAACGTCATTGTCATTATTATCATCGACCAGTTGCGGGGTGGGGGAAGT
>NW_012093897.1:0-301 GCF_000956235.1 Wasmannia auropunctata | reverse complement strand
CCGCGGCCTCTCGACGGCATTCGCTGCAATTATTCACAAACGGTGCAGGACCGTCAATATGTGTCTGCTGCCCCGGTTGATTGTAATGTTTCAGACACCTACGATTCTGTTGAACCTCCGAATCAGCTTTTATATAATCGGGTAATCTGTCCCACAATTGACTTATACAGTTTGGAAACTCTCGCAGCAAAACGACTTTCGGTATATACTCTAACTCTTTGTTGGTTAAACTGAGAATATCACTGTTATCCGACACGATAAGAAACATTTCGGCAACTGAGCACATTCGTGCTACGCGCTT
>NW_012093896.1:0-701 GCF_000956235.1 Wasmannia auropunctata | reverse complement strand
AAATTTTTCGACTGCGTATCTCTGATATTCTGCGAGACGCTGAAAGGGCTAAGAAATCCTTACACTTGTAAATTGAATGTTCCCCTTGACAATAGCTACACTTGAAACCGATCGTTGCCGCGCAAGCTGACTGACGCTTTGTCTGTAGTTGAGATCGCGTATTATAGCTCTTAGTAGAAATGCAAGGAACCTTACCTGTTGCCTCAAGAACTTGGCAACGATGCGTCATAAAATCCATAAACTGTTTCAAAACTGGAAGCTCTATGCCGGTCAATGTTGTCTGCCACTCTCGCAAAGTGATCGTGTCGAGTTTAGCGCTTAAAATGTATACAAGAATATCATCCCAGTGAGACGTTGGACGCTTCAGTGCCTGAAGGGCACGTATATGCTTGGATGCGCCGTCCGCGATTTGTCTCAACTCGCTGGAATTTTCCTTTGTCATGGACGGAAGCTCCATAATCGCCTTTATGTGTGTGTGTACGATGACTCGCTTGTTGTCGTAGCGTTCTTTCAATAACCTCCAGGCGACCTCGTAGTTGAGATCCGAAATTTCCAGCGAGATGATGATATCGCTAGCCTCACTGGAAAGAGACGCTCGCAAGTATTGAAGTTTCTGAACATTGCTAAGCGACGTATTTGAGTGTATAATTGAATTAAAGGCGTCGAAGAATGGAAACCACTCGTCATATTTACCGCTAAAG
>NW_012093895.1:0-472 GCF_000956235.1 Wasmannia auropunctata | reverse complement strand
AAAATGTTAACAGCATAATGTTAGAAATGATTAAATAACTAGCTTAATATACTATTGATAACAAAATAACATTTTTGATTATCAACATTTGTATACATTATAATATAACATGTATATCAACAAATATGTAATGTAATATCTTCAAATAAAGCTAATCTGAAAATTAGCTTCCCCAATACCGATTTGATTGGAACTTTTCGTGAAGGAGTGACAATTCCCAAATCTAACTTTAATTCTAAATTTTCCAATAAAACAATATTTTATATTAACATAATGTTTTAATGACAATTAATAAATACATCAGTGTCACCTTAATATTTCAACAACGTTAACAACATAACGCTAAAAATAACTAAATAATAAATTCAATAAACTGTTGCAACTGTGCAATACTCGTCGAAACAAATATTTTTGTTTACGCATTAATTACTCCGTTCTACACGAATCTTTTAACAATCGTGAATTACAACGA
>NW_012093894.1:0-526 GCF_000956235.1 Wasmannia auropunctata | reverse complement strand
GTTGCTGACGCAGCGCGCGCTCCTCCCGTATCTCACGTAATTCCTCCAGCGTAGAGCGGAGGACCTCCGCCAGAGTCGGTGTCTCTTCGCCTCCCGCCGTTCGCTCGCATGCCCTCTTTCTCGTCGTCGCCATCACTTCACAACACTGTTCACTGATCGTTCTTTTCGATCTGCTCGTCCGTTCGATCCCGGACGAGCCCCCAAAATGTTACGCCCGGGGCGGTAAAACTCGCGTTCGCGCACTCGAACGTGTGTTACCCGCGTTTCCGCACTCGCGCACGCGCACGCGTACCGGATCGCCGCGGAGAAATAAAAGGAACACCAGATTAAAAGAACAAGGAACACGCTTTATTCTAATGACTGTGAACAAACAACGCAGCGAATAGACAGAACAGAGCTCAGCACGTCCGAACGAGTCGACGGCTCGTCTCCAAATCTGATATGTCGTCCGTTTGACAGACGACAACGCGTCGTCAGGGAAACATCTGACAGCTGGACCGGCTCGCTGGTACATCGAACGACGCGA
>NW_012093893.1:0-303 GCF_000956235.1 Wasmannia auropunctata | reverse complement strand
CGCAAAAGTACTAGAAAATATTAAAAATGGCGTTGAATGGCCAATTATAATATTTGATTTATTCGGCAGCCATTTATAATAGCGATAAATCAATCTTATAATTGGCCATTTGCGAGTCCAATCAGGACTCGTAACACCGGTCGCGCTTCTCTGATAATCTAGGACTCTAGGTGTGACTAGAGTCCTAGATTATCAGAGAAGCGCGACCGGCTTATAGCAGTATCGCAAAAGTACTAGAAAATATTAAAAATGGCGTCGAATGGCCAATCATAAGTTTGATTTATTCGACAGCCATTTATAATA
>NW_012093892.1:0-332 GCF_000956235.1 Wasmannia auropunctata | reverse complement strand
CAATTCTTCACAAACGGTGCAGGACTGTCAATATGTGTCTGCTGTCCAGGTTGATTGTAATGTTTCAGACACCTACGATTCTGTTGAACCTCCGAATCAGCTTTTATATGCTTGCGTAATCTGTCCCACAATTGACTTATACAGTTTGGAAACTCTCGCAGCAAAACGACTTTCGGTATATACTCTAACTCTTTGTTGGTTAAACTGAGAATATCACTGTTATCCGACACGATAAGAAACATTTCGGCAACTGAGCACATTCGTGCTACGCGCTTCTATAAATAGGTCCGCTCTCGATAATTTCTTCAGAGTATTATGTGGAGGCAGAAAAA
>NW_012093891.1:0-446 GCF_000956235.1 Wasmannia auropunctata | reverse complement strand
TTTTTGAAAACAGGAAGTCAGTCCGATCAGCTGATTGTCACGGGGTGATCAGCTGACAACTGACCAGATGTTGTCGCCGAAACCATCTGGTCCCCGGATGTTTGTTATCTTGTTTATGCGAAACAAAACGCGCATCTGGTCCAAAGAAAAGATCGCTGGGAACGCTCATTTTTCCCAGTAATCGCGCAGATTTAACGATGAGTTTTGAACATCTAGGTTGACTCTCAGTCCACATTCTGAAAGCCTCTCGCATACCCTTTCTAAATTTGTTTTATGCTCTATTTCCGTTTTACCTGTTACGTAGATATTATCTATGTACGCGATCGCGCTGTCGATCCCCCTTAAACATTCGTCCATTTTTCGCTGCACGTCCGCTGGTGCAGGCGATACACCTTCTGGAATATTTTTGTATCTGAACAGGCCCTTGTGCGTTATTATCGTAAGTA
>NW_012093890.1:0-330 GCF_000956235.1 Wasmannia auropunctata | reverse complement strand
TTTCTGTGATTAGACATAAACAGACTGTTTCCGCAATAGATTTGTTTATATCGATTTAAGTTAAAACTTATATGACACTCAAATGCTTCGTAAGCGTTGTTCAGCCGTGCGCGATAAAAACGATTCATAGTTATACATCCGCAGAATATTGCGGAAATAGATTTGCTTTCATCGTTATCTCTTGTTAAATGCAAAAATGCGAGCAGAACGTGATACGTGAAAAATTGTTGCGTGCGCGCCGCGTAAACGAGCACGGATGGTGTGCGTATAGAGGCGTTTATAATTATTTCTCGAAAATGATACTTTGGAAAACAACTTTGTCACACATGG
>NW_012093889.1:0-313 GCF_000956235.1 Wasmannia auropunctata | reverse complement strand
TTCGTTCAATCTCGGTAGTTTAAAAGTGATGGAGAAATGTTGATTTATCAAGTGAATATCTTTAGTTTATAATAGTGTTTATGAGATGGATATATTAGTGCTAAATATATACAGGGTGTCCCAGAATTGGCGCATTCGGAGTACAGGACGTTATACTTTGTGCTAAAAGGAACAACTTTTTCCTTTAGCAAATTGTGATCTGACAAGTAATTTTGGCAGGAGAGCTGGTTAAAGTTAACGAATAATCGCTCTTATCCATGCGGCGCTCAGGACCGGCGCGCGCTCCTCCATTCACTTGTTCCTAATCCTTGGC
>NW_012093888.1:0-304 GCF_000956235.1 Wasmannia auropunctata | reverse complement strand
ATATGAATAACAGCTTGGAATATATTTTCAGGATATATTTACAAGGGTAGGAATGTCAGTCTAGATTCGGTTAAGATGGATTGACTCCGGGAGGAGGTAGGAAGTAAGTCGGGTGGCACCCGAAAGTGCCCGCGCCGAAAGGTGCGAAGGCTGTCGCCGGTTGAGGTCGTCTACTCCTCCGGGGGGGAGTTCTCCTCGTCCTCGCCGAAGAGCTTTCTTAGCCGAGCCTGGAGATACGGGTTGCGCTGCACCGATGTGATGGCCCGGATCTTGGGGAGCTGCGACTTCCGCGCACGCTTGGCCC
>NW_012093887.1:0-1696 GCF_000956235.1 Wasmannia auropunctata | reverse complement strand
ATTAAATAAGCTTAAAATACTTTTCATTGTTATCGATATTTCGCTAAGACTCTGTGCACTCGTTATTTATTATCGGACCTAAGATATAGCCACGCTCGCGCTTCCAGCTTCGCGTGTTCTCCGCGTTTCTAATTAACAACGCGATTAACCGTCCTTCACGTTCGCCAGCCCGCGAAAGCCCGCGGCCGATGGCAACACACCGGGTACACAATGCGTGTCGCGGTAAACTACTAATATACACACAGTCGTGCATCGCGCGCAAGCCACAATACAACTATTGTGGCCGACCGGAACAAAACGGAAACTCGGCGGTGTCTTATTTAATTTTCGACAGCGCGGCGAGAGCGGTCCTTTGTGCCTTGGCGCACACAGAAATTATTCCTGACGGGACGAAGCCCGCCGCGCGGAAATTAATTAATTCCACGGAGCACTTTGACGGGAGGAGAGGGAGGAGGTGCGTACACGCGCGGCGACGCCGCGTGTTTACGGCGATGCCTGGGTGAACGAGAGCGCGAGATTGTCGACGAGGGAGGGAACCTGGTCCCCGTAAAGTTGACGGAAATTCATCGCTCTGGGAGACCGCGACGATTGTACTCTCGTTTACCGTTGCCGTCCGTTGCGAGACGTCCGCCGCGGAAATGCGAACATGTAATTCCGTATCACGTAATGCAAACAGACGGTCGCTTGTTAGCGAGAGATATACCGCCGCGCTGGTTGCGTCGCGTCGCGCGCACGTCCCGTACCGTCCCGTCCCGTTAAATACGACTGACAACGCGACCGAGTAATTAAGGTCTCTGGCCTACACTCCTGGCCGCTCTCCTAAATGGAACTGGAAAGTGAAGCGAGATACCCACGACGACAACGCCCGACGAACAAGCCGCGAGATCTTTGACGAAACTTTTCTCCGAAGAGAGTGGAAGAGCGACGGGAAACTTTCGCGGGATACGCGTCTGAGAACTTGGCGCGTCTGCTGGCGCAACGACGACGCCGCGACGACGGTACGAAGTTAAAATCGATAAGGATTAGATAAAGCAGAAACTCTCGGTGCGAGCGCGAGACAACAATGCAAAATATCAAACGCGATCTTTGACGCTTCGCGACGTAGCTTACGGAAACTTCATTTCAAGTTACTCTTGCATCTCGACAAGTTAGATTCCTCTTCAGACCGATATTAAATTACGAAACTTAATTTTTAACGGTTAGATAATAATTGGTCCATTTGCGGCACGCCGCGCCGTTATAAATCATGACAAATCCGATTTCGTTGGGATTATTCAGGCTAAAATAATATCCGTGTCTTCCTACTTCTGCCGACGATCGTAAAGAGGATGATGGAAATTAAATTCGTTGCGCGCAAAATAGCTACGGTTCGTTGATTATAATGTTTAAGGTAATAAAGTATCTTCGTACAAACCTGACGCAACCGAGTTAATTTGATATTAAACAGCATGCATAAGACAATAATTTTTCTCTGCGTATCGACTAAGGTCCAAGGAGAAAAAGAGAGAGAGAGAGAGAGAGAGAGAGAGAGAGAGAGAGAGAGAGAGAGAGAGAGAGAAGCACAAACGTATTAGGTACATAAACGGAATCTTTAAAGTTTAAGTTTCAAAAATTTAAATACGAATTTAATAATTGTTTTTCTCGATAAAGATTGTATCGTTATTGTATTTTTTCTCTTACTTGTTCTAATTTCTAT
>NW_012093886.1:0-1193 GCF_000956235.1 Wasmannia auropunctata | reverse complement strand
TTTAAATCCTTGGAGCGACTAAAGCAAGTCAGTCGTTGCCCTCGCTAGTTAGCCTCGACGCTATCGAAGCACGCGCCTCTGCCGTATGGGGAGAGAAAATACGTAAAATTTTGCTTGTTGTTGAAAAAGTGAAGAACGACCGGCGGGATGAAAATCCGCGGGGAAGTATCCGACGTCGAACGACCGAGGATTTCTGCCACTCGACAAATCGCAGGGTAAGCCCCCCCGTCCCTCAAGCCTCCTCCGCATCCTGAAATCCCCGTCGACGCTGACTGGACCAGCTCATCAGCGATATTTACTGTCTGTCGGAGAATCGATCTATCGATGCGTGAACGCATCCTCGTCCCATCCGGCGGGCGCCGAGAACCGAGAGTGCGCGGCCACGGGCCTACGTCTATGCGTGCATATAAATCGAGACAATCGCGGATCCCTGGGGGCGGCTTATCGCGTCGGAGACCCGGAAGGGGTGGCGAGCGCAGAGTCCACGGGGATGCTCGGCCTGGCGAAGGGAGTTTTGCACCCGCGCGGGGACTCTGCATGCAAATGGTCCGCGTTTATTGTGAGAAGAGCGCGTCGTATGAATATGTGAAGTGGGAAACGAAACAAAAAGAGAGAGAGAGAGAGAGAGAGAGATATGAACGATCGAAGGGAATGGAACGAGGAACGAATGGTTCGCGGAAAAGCGGAAATAGCCACGGAGGTATCGAGAAATGACGCAACTAGCACTTAGCGCGGCGGTAGGACGCAGCGTGGGGTAGAAAAATCGATTCGCCGAGAGCCTGTACCGGATTGTGCAAGCTAAAGCGCCGGTAAGTTACTTTACGCGCTTTCTGACTGCGCAAAATTATACAGACTGCGCGCGCGTAACTTCCCTGAAAATTCTTCGTGCTGCAAAACTTCTTAACTTAATTTTCAACGTTAGTCGCGGACAACAGTGGTGCTGGAGCGCGGTGTGGTCAGACAACAACGCGATCGCCACCGGCAGGCAACCTGAAGCGATAGTATTGTATGTATTCGCAAAACGGACTATCCACTCGTTTGCCGTTGTTAAGTCGTGTAATTGAAGCTAAGCTAAGGTGTAGTTTTACGTACTTCACCGGCTTCAGGGCGAGCACCTATCCCCAGCTGCGATCTCTTCTGGCACCGTTGAGGAAGCCAAGTGCGAACTAGGCCGGGCCGATAGGGTGAATTCG
>NW_012093885.1:0-1029 GCF_000956235.1 Wasmannia auropunctata | reverse complement strand
TTTTTTTCTCTTTCTTGCCGCGATCGGCGAGGATACGAAGTGATAATGATCGTCGACTTTCGGTACCGGTGATCGTCTCGCGGAGGACAGTGAAAGTATTTCGATGTTTAATTGATTCAATTATAATTTTATATGTAGCGTTCGATGTTCACACGGTGGTTCTCTACCGCGCGAGAGAAAATAAGTGTTGGATGTTCAATTATAAGATTTCGAGTCGTTAAGATAAGAAGATAACATTCTATATAACTGAAGCGATTTCTTCTAGGGTAGAACGATATATATAGATATATATATATATATAAATTAACGATTGCACTACGAAATTACCAGTGACGAGATGCGAAGTGCTTCTAGTAATAATTTTCGTGGAGGGGAAGTGACTGCCTTCTTTGAGCAGGAATTTCGTCGGCGAGAGGAACTCGCTGAAAAAAAATCGCACGTAATTATAGACGTAGATCTGAGGAGGGTGCGATAACGTCTTTTAAGCTAATGGTAATTTTATGCGATAAGCGATACCGCGAGTATCATAGTTTACGCTGAGAAGAAGACCTCGGACGCGAGCCTAGTCTGAGATCCTGTTTCCGTTCTGCGCGAGAGAATTTCTCGGTTCGTTGGATCACGCATGGTCGACCGAATTTGGCGAGCCTGAATCTTCCCCTACCTCTCCCCTCCCTCCCCCCCCCTGTCCCAATATCCTCTAATTTCTACTTCTTCAATTAGACTGTACGAAACGTAATTATGTAATGTGCTCATTAAAATAACTTTTGCGCCGAAATTTACGCGATAGTGATACGCGACGAGTAAGAAATACCAAAGCACACGCGCGAAACGCAGATAACGAGCGGTCGCGCAGAATCGAAACAGATCGTTAATAATGTAACCACATTTTGTATGTTACACGATTACAGAATTATCTCTATTGTATTTAATCGAAGCATTGATGTACGCCCCATTTTCGTTAATTTAATATTTAATCAATAAACAGAGCGAGGAAGAGATAGAGAGAGGGGGGGGGGGAAAGGAGAGGAC
>NW_012093884.1:0-889 GCF_000956235.1 Wasmannia auropunctata | reverse complement strand
TCGACTATCAAGAAACGTTGTAGAGGCGAACGACAAGGAACCGCAGATGAAAATAGCTGTATAAAACATCGCTATATATAAACGGCTGCAAGAAATATTTTTACTACTGCCTCAGTCAACTTGAGATCCGGCTCGAGTGGCTTCTTGAAAATCGCTCCTTCAAAATCTCTCAAAAAAGTCTCGCGATTCTTTCATGATGATTCAATGATATTCAAGAAACGTTATGTGTAGTGAGCAATAATTAAAATAAAACGTAGAATGATAAACCCGCATAAACAAGCCCGCGGACAGAAAGTGTATTCATCAGCAGAAACTTATCGACAAGTGTAACACGCGTCTAAATCGCATTTAAATTTTGGTCGCGATGTTACGTATATTAATTTTTATGTCATCGCGCACGATGTTATTTTTAACGCTTGAAATACACGTGCAGGCCAAGTCATAGATTATTTGTTTAATAACCCCAGTTGTATAATATAACATTTTATATATTAATATAATGAACAATTTTGAAAACATTTCACACTTGTATTATAAATATTTCACAAATATTGTAACGCGACGTTAATGCACAACAGGAGAAATGTGTTACGAAAGAGATTTAGGAGAGACCTATACGTGTACGTTATCACTTGTGTCGTATCACAGTTGATAAAATACTTGGAAATACTTTAGCTGACATAAAGTCCCGGCACGAAGTAAGAGGGTCAAATGGACGGTCCAGATTGACTCACCTTCTGCACTATGAGCGGCGTGCCGAAATCCTTGCCGCCTTGCAGACGGAAGCCCCAGGGGGATCCGTCGAACCTGGACAGCTTGACGCTGATCAATTGTGCCATATCACTGTCTCGCCCGAACTCTTGCCGATCGTATGCCGTCTTCTGCTTGA
>NW_012093883.1:0-764 GCF_000956235.1 Wasmannia auropunctata | reverse complement strand
TGCCAGCCCGCTCAGAGATGTGTATAAGAGACAGTTACAGTGGTGTTACCCCTTAAAAATGCCGTCCCTAATCTCTTTGCGTCCGTGTTATTGGTTTGAATTCAAACTAGGGTGAGGGTGCGCCGCATTAGCGGGACGCTACGTACGATATAGGTCCCAGGGTGCTAGTAGCGTGTTGCCAGCCAACGCACGCTGATATTATAAATTCAAAGTCAAATGTAGCGTATTCTAATTTCGCCCGGATATCACTTAATGCAATCTGTGATGTCTTGCTTTGGAAAAATTGCCGTCGCGCTTTCCAGGACGAATTTCGCACAGGCTACCCCCGCGATTTTCAAATAACAATCCCGGCAGTCGTTGTCGCCGTCGAATTAAGATAAAATTCATCGATAAGCGGTTTGATTTACGCGAAAAATCCATAAGCCCATTCGGTACACGCGGGACCTTAACGTACGCGGAAACTGGCATATCTGAGAATCTTATTCTTGTACGAGGGGGAGGCTTCTTGGCGCATCCACGTGAAATTAAAGCTACTATCTACCTACCTATGACAAGAGGAGACAGCTCCGCGGCCGTTAGGCACCGGGAATACAGGATTACGTCTTTGCTCCTCATCTTCGTCCCACACAAAAAGAAAGAAAGAAAATAAATACCCTCGAGCGCGGGAGCAGAAAAATAAGCCCTTAAAGAAGCTGATGAATTTTAAATCAGCCGCGCATTGAAATCGGGAAAACGTCTCCATTGCCGAGAGGACTTTCAAACCC
>NW_012093882.1:0-737 GCF_000956235.1 Wasmannia auropunctata | reverse complement strand
ATATATATATATATATATATATATGGTACAAAATGTTTAAATGTAAAGTACGTTAAATACAAGATATAAAATGTATACGTTCCATTTCCATCCCATTTACTTCTCCGTTCTAGAGAATTTCCTCTTAGTAAATAATAAATTTTTTTCCCTCCTCCGTCCCTTTTTTCCTCTTTAATCCTCCGCGCCCCTTTAAAAAGTGCGCTCCTTCTCTCTTTCTCTGAAACGTTCTCTCGCGGCGACACGTCGCGCGGGGGGCGCGAGCGGGGAAACGAGCGCCGTAATAGCGAGGCTCGTGAGCTTGTGTAACGTCGTCATTTCCATGGCCATACGTCGTCGTCACGTAACTTTCTAAACAAAACTACTCCTACCCACCTATCGCCCGGCTACCGTCGCCGGCCGCCGCGCCGCACCGCCTCGGTATATCTACTACACGCGCGTCGTCGTCCCTCCTGCACCGCGATTCGGAATTTACAAGCGCCCGGCTGCGCCGTTATCATACGGGACCGGTCGATATTCCCCCGTCTCTATTCGAGATTCGACACTCGCCGGAAAGTGCCTCGGCGAGTGTGTTTCAAATGGCGTCAAAGTCGTCCGCGCGCGGACGCGAGCCCGAGTTTCCTCGGACTTCTCTGCACGCGCGCGCGTGCATTCTCGTATTCTCGCGCGCATTAAAAATAGTCGCGTTTAAAAAAGCGGAGGTAGGTATATATACACGGAAAAGTCGATGCACGGAATCT
>NW_012093881.1:0-595 GCF_000956235.1 Wasmannia auropunctata | reverse complement strand
CTTTTTTTCCCTTCTTTTAATCAATATACGTGGCGCTTATCGCGAAGAATAGGTATAATTAATTTCAATTTTGCCAATAGATTCGCATTTGCTTAAAATAATACGATGTGATTTACGCTGAATATTTCACGCTCTCGGTCTTTCTCTCTTTCTTACGCACATACATATACATACACGCGCGCACCCGCTCTCTCTCTCTCTCTCTCTCTCTCTCTCTTCCTCCCTCCCTCTTCCTCTTCCTCTCCCTCCCTCCTCCCTGTTATTTCTCTCGTCTGTACTGGTGTTCATTGTGCCTAACTATCCATTTGTTTGTCCTGTTGTCCTAGTAGTCTCCTCCCTATCCACCTTTTTTGTCAAATTCGTATTTTGCTCTAACAGTTATTTCCATTAAAGCCGCTTTTATTTTTTGCTCGTAAAACATCACATTGCTTTAGAACTAGAATTTGAAGTTACGTTTTTTGTCATATATGATTTTCTTTTAAATAAATATTATAAATAACAGTATATGAAGATACCAAATTGTGTGTGTGTTATTTAACTTTTCACACTATTCAAGAATTTTAACAATCCACCTCATTTTCTAATGTTTAATATT
>NW_012093880.1:0-669 GCF_000956235.1 Wasmannia auropunctata | reverse complement strand
TCATCCTTTAATAATTTGTTGCAACAGTAATGTACTTTTTTAAATATCAGAATTATTTATATCTTGTTATTTTAATTTATAATAATAATTTATAAATAATAATTTATATCTTGTTATTTTAATTATACATATATACAGTATTTTGTATTTGAAGTTTTGTTTTGAAATTTATTCGATAAATTAAATTGAATTAAATGTACCGTATTTTTTAATGTTACATATAGAATTGTTTTCATTATTTATTATATCGTGTCAATTCATATATATGACTCGATCTCTGTATACTTTGCATTGCTAGTGTAATTAATGCACGCCGTTCAATATTTCAGGGAGTTAAATATCGCGGTCGTGGAAGGGCTGCAGCTACCGTCGACGCGTCCTCGAGAAACATTTCCTCCGAGCGTCGCGCGAGGTCCATACTCGACGGGAAAAAGTCCGCATCCGCAGGAACGCCGCCGCAAAAGACGCGGTCTTCGAAGGACGGGGACGTCGTAAAAAGTTGCGCGACGAAGCCGCGAGGTCCCCGCGGGCGGCGGCCTCTTTCGTGGAGGGAAAATAAAATGGTACGCGACGACGACGTGAAACACAAAGTTCGCTTGTCCGACGAGACCATCAGCGTCGCCAGCGCGGGCAACAATGGTCCGATTTACATTTTACGGAAGGAGATAC
>NW_012093879.1:0-528 GCF_000956235.1 Wasmannia auropunctata | reverse complement strand
GTGTGCTCTTCCGATCTGTAACATTCACAGCAATTTTTTCTGTGTCTGAATAAAAGTATTCATTTTATAAAGAAAGTACAAGCGAAATTTAAAATACTATACGAATATGACATTCTCAACTCCTCTGTACACTCGTTGTATTTACATTTTTACGCAACGCTCGTAATTAATCTGACCTGCGAGTATTCGCGGGTATCTCGCAGCGCGCAAAAAGCAACGCGCACCGGCGTTTCCAGTTCACGTCCTTCGCGGCTCGTTTCATCTCGCGCAAATTTAATTCCGCTTTCGGTACCCTTTGGGTAAGGTTCCCGAACGCGATCTTGATGACATTAACCTGATGCGGTTAATTTAACGCACGACGCCGCGCGTAGCCGTTATTTTAGCCACCTGTAAAAGGCCAAGGTAATTTTATCAGTCTCCATCCTTTCTCAGGCCTCTCTCGTCTCTCTTTTACCACACTTGTACGTTACTTCCGACCGAAACGATCATGAAATGACGTCTAAATACAGAGAGGGAAAATTGTCATTT
>NW_012093878.1:0-375 GCF_000956235.1 Wasmannia auropunctata | reverse complement strand
TGTTGTCAAGCAGAAGACGGCATACGAGTTAAACTGTCGCTCGTGTCGCACAAATAATTACACGGGCATTTGCCTGAAAGAATATTTGTCTGATTGTTATTTGTCTGATTGTTGTCTAAAGTGTCTCAAATATAAAGCAAAGGCAAGAATAACCGTGTCCTTGTTCAATTTTTCTTGTATCGCACACGCGATATCCTCCATTAATTTCATGTATTGATTTGTATGAATAAAATTAATTTGCATGAAAAAAGTAATTTGCGTTTAGAGCAATTTCTATGACTAAACAAACCTTTCCGGTATATTCTTGCTTAGAACTTAGAAAAGAAATGAGACCATAGATAGACCATTCTATTCAATTTTCTTTACTATTATTTT
>NW_012093877.1:0-342 GCF_000956235.1 Wasmannia auropunctata | reverse complement strand
TGTGCTCTTCCGATCTGTGATACTCATTGTTTGAATCAGTACATTATTACTGAAACAGTATTGAAATCACTTACTGTTTATCACAATTGTAAGTATACTGAAAATCAATGATATTCCATTGATTCACTTTTAGAGAGAAACTTTAAAATTATTGATTTTAAATTTTTGTTAGCAAACGTACATGAATCGCGAAGAAAATTTTCTGCTTGGATTAATTGTATATACTTACAAATATATCTCTTGTCAGACATATAAATAATACATAAACCAAAATACGAATATCTCACAATATGTTTTCCAATTATTTCATCTATCAATATAAAACGCGTATTAATTTAGGAG
>NW_012093876.1:0-324 GCF_000956235.1 Wasmannia auropunctata | reverse complement strand
GGAAATTGGAGTGGAGTTAAATTATGGCTCGGTTGACAGTTCTCTCTCTTTCTCGCCGTCCGCGTCGATTGATTTTAATAGTTAAAATAATCTGGTTAAGCACTTTCCGGTATATAGCTCGTACGTGGAAGTTTTAGTTGTCTCTCTCTCTCTCTCTCTCTCTGCGTAAATTATGTAAAATATATATTCCTGATTTTATATGTATAATTTTGATTAAACTCAGTAAATTAAAAAAGTTAACTTTTTGTAAATTATTTTTTAATTACAAAATAATTTAATGTTACACGTTGCATTTTTTAAAATTATATATCGCACAAATACGAG
>NW_012093875.1:0-575 GCF_000956235.1 Wasmannia auropunctata | reverse complement strand
GTGACTGGAGTTCAGACGTGTGCTCTTCCGATCTGCTCAACGCTTAACCGACTCCCAATGTTGACGATCAACACTCAATATACACTCAATATTGACGGCGAACACTCAATTTTGATGGTAAACGCCCAAATTTGAGTGTTAACACCAAAAAATGAGGGTTTTTTTTCGTAAGGGGGGGCACCCTGTATATGTATATGTCCATATTTATGTAACAAATTAACATCCAAAATATGTCACGGAAAATTCTGTACATCGAACTTTTTACTATGTACGTCGATGTATATCGGATATCTAAATAAAATTTGTCTTAAAAATGTTGTTTGGACATCCTATAATCGCTTACCGGCAGTACGCAATATCGCCGACAGATGGATGCAGTGAAATTCTCTTTCTCGTAAATAAAAATCCATACAGAATGGGATAAAAGCCACAGCATTATGAGATTTTTCAATCATCTAAAATCAAAGTGAAATAATGATGCCTTAAAGATGAGTTGGGTTCAATGATAAATGTTAATAAATTATTTTGGCAATTTTAGGTATTTTTATGTATAAGTTTATTATTATAAATAAGTT
>NW_012093874.1:0-922 GCF_000956235.1 Wasmannia auropunctata | reverse complement strand
CGCGCGGTAGTCGGATGAGTGCTCGTGAGCTTGAGTCACTGGCGAGGCTCGTGGCGGAAGTGACGTTAACGCATGTAGCGATATAACGTCCGGAGCAGCCACGAGGGCACATGCCCCATTCCTGCCGGAGCACCAGTGCCGAATAGTCGTCCGCGAAACCGCTGTACAAAACGATTCGATGAATCTAGCGTTAAACGAATAAGAGTTGAAGTTTTTTTTTTGTAATTGTATCAACGAATTATATTGCCTCTATGAGAAAAACAAGATACCGAGCTACAGTATATTTCGCACACTCGATCCCAGCCAAAATCCAACAATCTTTTCGAGAATAAAATACATAAATACTAACCAACGGAAGACATTATAACTGCACAAAAGAGACTAACTGAACAAATCAAACGACGAGAGACTGACGAAACGAAGTCACTGAAACTTAATAATTAAAGTTGAATGCGTCGAAATACGAAGCGAATGATAATATACGCGAAGGAAAAATCTTCTTCTTCTTCTTCTTCTTTTCTTATCGGACCTACCCCCTATACGGGGTTTTAATACGCCCAGAATTCTTCAATCGAATGATGCAATACTAAAACGTGATGAGTGAATACTAATGCGGAAGCAGAGAAATACTAAAAAGTCGCGAAGATTCCAGAACGTAGAATCACTCGGCCACAAACGTCCACCTCAGTCCGTGGGTCGCGCACGAATCATCACGAAGGAAGAATAACTGCCCTTATGAAGAAGTAAAACGTCACGAAAAGAAACTATAAAGGGCTGTCTACAATACGTCGTATATCAGATCGTAAGCCGTAAATCGTAAGAATTAACCAATCACAGTTGAACGTAAGAAAAATATTCGACTACGATTGGTCAATTCTTAGTTAGTATGATATGAGTAGTGATTAACGGCTTATTGTAGAAA
>NW_012093873.1:0-656 GCF_000956235.1 Wasmannia auropunctata | reverse complement strand
TTGATTACTGATTAATTAAATAATTCAGCATTTTTTCATTTAAATTACTGATTAATGGAATAATTAAAAATGTTTTCATTTAGATTACTGATTAATGAAATAATAAAAAATTTTTTTATTTTGATTGCTGATTTCGAGTAATTAAAAACTTTTTTATTTTGATTACTGATTAATCTAGTAATTAAACTTTTTTTTTATTACTGATTAATCGAATAATTAAAGTTTTTCATTTTGATTACTGAATAATCAATTAATCGGAAAATATTTTTTCTGAAGAAATGATTAATGAATTAATCAAGTATTATTAATTTATTAGTAATTTTTTTCTGATCTCTGCACACATTTATTCTTTCATTTCTATAACACATTTATTCTTTTATTCATATATAATTCAACATATACATTTATATATATTATATTATATTGGACATACACTTTTACAATAAATAAAGGCGGAATAATCAGCTTACATGAAGTAGGACATAACAAATAAAAAATTGCGCGCATTATGGGATACAATCGTCGAACAGTTGCATTGTGGATTACGAAGTATGAAGAAGGAGGAATAAATAATCTTAAAGATCACCATAAAAATAATAGAGTTGTACAGAAAATAACATCGAAAGAAAATGTTAGAGCGATGAATATTCGTTCGC
>NW_012093872.1:0-477 GCF_000956235.1 Wasmannia auropunctata | reverse complement strand
CCGAACATCATCTTCATTTTGCTGGATGTAAAACTGGGGCTAAGAAGCTTTCGCATTTCGCGCCAGTGGTCTCCTTTCAGGTTAAACAGATTTTGACTGGCCATCGGATCGAGAATATCGTTGGTGAAGGAACGATGATCGCAGAAGTTGTCGAACTGTTTGATGGCAATCGTGGATATCAGGTCTGGATCACGGATAATGTAGTTCGGCGTCATCAATTCGTAGAAGCCGAAGTATTTTGCATCCGGGAAGAGGTTGTATATTTTATGTAGCTGCTCCGTGAAGCTTATACGTCGAAAAACAAAAGGTGCCATGTTACCGAAGAATAGAATCGGTCGCTCATAGGGGATCTTCAATCGCTCGAAGTAAGATAACTTGTTTAGAATAAAATAATATAAGCAAATACCCGCTGTCAGGATAGCTAGGAGCAAAGTAGAGGGTTCCATCGTATCAAAAATATCCGGATTAGTTATTCAA
>NW_012093871.1:0-402 GCF_000956235.1 Wasmannia auropunctata | reverse complement strand
TTATTGTGCCATATTTTGATATGAAATATGAAATTTCGTAATTTATTAATTCTTTGATAAATGTATTTTTATGCATAGAATATAATGAAATTATTTATTTAAATAAAGAAAACACATAATTGATTTTTGAAAAAGTTTCATATTGCAAATTGCGTAATTTGCTGAAACATTTTTAGCAATGATGTGTAATGTACAATATTCAAATGTTTCTATTAAAATGGCATCCTATAGACGTAAAAGTCTGCAGCTTTGTAACCTAATATTGCGCAGTCTTCGAAAATTTTTTTTGTTACATTATCCGCACGGTACGTGCGCGTACATTTATGTACGTTTATGACAACATACGTCATTTAGGAAATAAGTATGTTGGCTGTAAATGTAACATATAATTTCGCAAAACAT
>NW_012093870.1:0-395 GCF_000956235.1 Wasmannia auropunctata | reverse complement strand
TGCAGTATTGGCCTAGTCCAATAAAATCTAAATAAATATTTAAAAAATATGTATATAGATGCTTTTATTGTTCCTTATGTGTTTCAAAATTGGAAATTAATTAAATGTTATACTTATAGTTACTAAAATCATATCTTTATTTTATTACCGCCGACGTTACCATGCTGCAAACCAATAAAAAAAAAAGGACAAACAAATTCATTTCTTTAAACATCAATAATCCTTTTATCTCAATAGTAACTATTTACACTGAATAATATTTTATTAATATTTCACTATCGTTATGAATCAGCTATTTTACTCTTTATGCCTCTCACTGTTGTCTCTACAACGAAGCTTGTCACTGGGATGGCCTCCAAGGTTCGATTTTTGGTCTCGTGGTGCTGTAGGGCATG
>NW_012093869.1:0-487 GCF_000956235.1 Wasmannia auropunctata | reverse complement strand
CTTCTCCATTGGTAAAGGACAAATACTACGAACTGATCGCGTAAACTCGCATTGAGCAGTTTTTACTGTAACTACTCGACTAATGCCATCGTCTCCGGAGTGGGAGTCTATAACCCTTCCAAGGCTCCATTGGAGGGGTGGCAAGTGGTCGTCCTTTAGAAGTACTAAAGTTCCTTTAGACAAGGCTGGAGCTCCGCTAACCCATTTGTTACGTCGCTGTTGTTCGACCAGATACTCTCTTTGCCAGCGTTTCCAGAAATCCTGTCTCACCTTTTGAAGATGCTGCCATCGACTCAAATACTTATCGGGAACTTTGAGATAATCTCTCTGTGCTGGCTGTAACAAAAAATCTCCCACCAAAAAATGGGCAGGGGTTAGAACAGATAAATCTTGAGGATCGTTGGAGCACGGAGTTATTGGCCGTGAGTTGACTACCGCTTCGATTTCTACGAGAAGAGTGTAACATTCTTCGAATGTTAAAACAAGT
>NW_012093868.1:0-765 GCF_000956235.1 Wasmannia auropunctata | reverse complement strand
TATATATATTATATATATACATATATATAGTGATCGTTATTGAGAAAAATAACAAGAACGGTACCGGTGATACAGATAACGTGTTACTTCCCAATTATAGTACAAACCCATCATATTTTTCATTCATTTTTAGATGGGATCATTCCGAAGATTGGTTTATAGAGTTCTATTCAAAAAGAGAGGTCATGCAGAAATCCAGAGAAAGATATGTTGAAATCTCACTCGATATTGATGACTATGATTATATGGGTGGTCATGTAATTGATGGAAGAAATTTGCTACCCGCGACAGGTTATCTTGAACTCGTTTGGCAAACTATCGGCCTAATGAAAGAACGAATGTTCACA
This sequence comes from Wasmannia auropunctata, assembly GCF_000956235.1. NCBI lineage: Eukaryota > Metazoa > Arthropoda > Insecta > Hymenoptera > Formicidae > Wasmannia > Wasmannia auropunctata. The sequence goes on along the minus strand of NW_012093868.1, from coordinate 418 downwards.
ACAATACCGATAGTATTTCAAGATGTAAAGTTTATTCGTGCTACTCATTTATCAAAAAATAATATTGTAGAACTAATGATTGCAATTCAGGAAGGTATTTATGGAATGAGTAATTTTAAGATTGTCTGATCATAAGAATGCGCAAAATCGGATATATATTAAAATATTACAGATGGAAAGTTCGAAATAATGGAAGGCGACAGCATTGTTGTGACTGGTATAGTGCATGAAACATCAAATTTAGAACAAGAAATGATTTCAACAAATCAATTACCGGAAAACAATGATGAAGAAGAACATATGACCACACGAGATATCTACAAGGAATTGAAACTGCGCGGTTATCAGTACAGCGGCTTGTTTCGTGGATTAAAGAGTGCATCTATTTCAGGCAAAAATGGGCATATTATTTGGACAA
>NW_012093867.1:0-383 GCF_000956235.1 Wasmannia auropunctata | reverse complement strand
TAAGTTACTTTGACAGGCCTCACAATTCTGTGGAATGGTTATTTTTTTTAATATATATCCTGCAACGTATGCGAATCCCTGGCAATTTTCTGTGAGTAATTCATCTTCATTATTTCTTATTTTTGTGTCATTTAGAGTTAATGCAATATCAGTTTCTTCCAAAGAGCATTTGTTGTTATTGTCATCAGTATGAGTCGTTGTCAAAAATGTACATAAATTGTCTAATGGCTGACAACCATCATCTTCGCAATTGCCATTATTTATTGGTAAAACTAGATTATTTACTACTGTTGTCTTTAAAGCTGCAATAAATTGATGACATGTCGGATTTGTATTTGCCATGCCATGTTGCCTGATCGTGCAGAAAAGATTTTCCACAGGAT
>NW_012093866.1:0-469 GCF_000956235.1 Wasmannia auropunctata | reverse complement strand
TGGAGGATATTTTTGGACGACACGGAATACCAGAGGTAGTGAGGTCGGACAACGGACCACAATTCGACTCACAAGAATATAGAGACTTCGCGCGAAAACGAGGCTTTAGAATAATCACGAGTAGTCCACGATACCCCAAAAGTAACGGCCAAGCAGAAGCGGCAGTGAAGATAATTAAGAAAATCTTAGAAAAAGAGCCGGAGCCAACTTTAGGCCTCTTGGCATATCGAACATCACCTTTAGAAACAGGATTCAGCCCTGCAGAACTTCTCATGGGCCGTAAACTCCGAACCGAAATTCCATGCTCATCGAAAACATTACACCCGCAATGGCCGTACGTAGAGGAACACAGGCGAGCGCTGTGGGAGCGAAAGTTAAAAGACAAAAAATATCACGACCGACGACACAGGGCAAAAGAACTTCAGGAGCTTACGCAAGGAGAGCTGGTATGGCTCCGCGATCGCGGGGA
>NW_012093865.1:0-428 GCF_000956235.1 Wasmannia auropunctata | reverse complement strand
TCGGAACCTGTCCGCGCTTGTGCGTCGCGGTCAAGCGAGAGTTGATGAATTTTTCCCTTGGCGTATTTTTGTAGGGAACGATTAATACCCTGAGATTTATCGAAATCTGTTGAGGGCGGAAGCACGGCGTCAGTTTCCCCAAGGGATTCATTAGATATAACCGACATGTCAGATAAAGGCGAACGCGAGGGAGATGCAATAGGCGAACACTCACCACCAGTACGAGCAGCCAGTTTTCCCTTGCTCTTTTTTTGTTGCTACGTATATTGTTACTGTAATTTTTTTTTTAGACATATCGCTAGGATTCGCACAGTCGTCTTTAAGAAAGTCGAAGCGGTTATATGTAGCTATTTCTTTACGCGATTTCCGAACAGGAGAGCGCGATCTCACGCGTGGATCCGATCTCGTACGCGAGCACGAGCGCGATG
>NW_012093864.1:0-365 GCF_000956235.1 Wasmannia auropunctata | reverse complement strand
TACACGTAATTTTAATAATAATTCCATCCAAATTATGCAAATATTTATGATTTTGGGTGGATCTAGGTCAGGCATTGCCCCAAATTTGCAGTACTTTACTAAAAAATCACCTTAATACAAAATAAATATAAAACAAGAAATGAAATTGTGACTACAAATTATAATAATTATAACAATAAAGATAATTATAATGGAAATTATGGTTCCACATTATAGTTGTAGTTTTTTTATATAAAAAATATAAATATAAACAAGTAATAAAATTTATTATTTACTGTAGAGTTTTTCTAAAAATTAGGTATATCAAAATGTAGCTTACCGTTTTTGCAATGTTTTTTTCGAAAGATGCAAACTTTATGTTATTT
>NW_012093863.1:0-401 GCF_000956235.1 Wasmannia auropunctata | reverse complement strand
TAGACCCTCGAATAATGAGGATCCAGCTTCCAACCGATTCAACCAGAGCTCCCACTCAGACGCTGATTTGCGTCACCAGGAATTTAAAAACATGCACCATTCCATGTTATTTGCTCCGAACGGTAGGTTGGATAATGTCAACCTATATCCACATGCAGCTTTTAGCAATGATCAAATTAGCAATAACAATTATCTCTACAGTTACCCTCCTTTTTACTCTTATCCGCAACCTCCGTACAGATCCCACCCCTCCCACTCTAGTCCCTACTCTTATCCTCCACATTACCAAGGATCCAATCAATCCAGAAATGAAAACTCAGAGGAGGCCGTTTTCTTAGGAATTCTAACTAATTTGATTCAACATCTTACAGGTAATATCCCCGAATCTATTCGAAACACTC
>NW_012093862.1:0-1046 GCF_000956235.1 Wasmannia auropunctata | reverse complement strand
TGCACTTGATAATAATAAGATTTACGGAAACGTGTAAACATATCATACAAGATGGCGTACTTAGTTTGTCAAAGTCTACGTTCAGATCATCATATGGATAAATTCAGAGTTTAAATATAGTTTATATTGGTTAGTTTGCAATGATCAAAGAAAGTCTTTATTTCTTTCATGACATTTTTTTTACCAGTTTGCATGGCAAAGATAACATATCGCGGTTTTTCTAGCTGAGGCGTAGTCTTGACAGCCCAGGAATGTTTCGTTGTGGCAGGCAATAGCGGGTACTCGTACAGATCCCATGAACGGAAAGTCATATTCAGATATCGTCCACTTTCCAAAGCTCGCAGCATGGATAGTTTATTGACTTCGTTCAACGTAACGTGCGGCATTCGCCACTGTATTTTGAATAACTCAAGTTTCGGTTCCGTTGCAGGATCTCCTACAAGGCAATTGTTGTCGTTGCGCGCTCATATCAAAATCAATTCGTGACGAACATTAACAACCACACGTGTGTAATCCTCGCAAAAGCCAAACAGCATCCTGAGCGGTACGCAAAAACTAAAGTATCCTTCTGAGATGAGAGTGGTATTACTAACCAAGTTAAGTCCAGCATTACCCATCATATATAAATTGTCTGATGAGAGCGATATATAGTTTATTAGAGTGGTAGTTATTCCAACGTTTCTACTGCGATCAATTTCCACACCGTTGAGTTCATATCGCATTTCGTCAAAAAATAAACGCCACACAATTATTTCCAATTTTTGGTGTATTATCATTTTTCGTCTTTGTTGTCAATCTTCCTTCGACGTAAAGTGAACTTTCGCACGGCAATGTGTATAAATCCTGCTGCTGTATTGGTATCCTTATCTCGTCGTTATGATATGATGTGTTAACATATCGGTTATACGTGTGAGTCTCAATCTTGACGATGCTATCGTCAAAGATCGGCTCACCTCCAATGTTCAGGATATCAACCATTTTAGATATTTCGTACAATGAATCTCAATGATTTCAAAAATTTAACGTTCGACACAGTGAGTTTCTTC
>NW_012093861.1:0-351 GCF_000956235.1 Wasmannia auropunctata | reverse complement strand
AACATTTTTTGTACGTGCGCAATCTGTCTTCGCAATAAAGTTTTTTCTTAAACATTTCGAAATCTTTGCAAACTACCAAATTTGAAAAATTTCACACTTTAGAATATAAGAATTAAAAAGTGGAAATATTGTAATTTTTGAATTGTACATGCAGTAAATTAAAATCTTACCTAAATCACGGTTATAAGAGAGTAACTGTTAGTTCGTGGCGTTGTGCCTCTACGCTCGTGATACGCGGTACGCTTTCCCTCGCGTTCAGGCGTGGTCGAGAAGGAAAGTAATGGACACACTTCTCTGTATTTTTATTTATTCTGTCCTTATGGATACAATTCTCACTGGCTTTTCTATCGC
>NW_012093860.1:0-518 GCF_000956235.1 Wasmannia auropunctata | reverse complement strand
AATCAGATTGCTCTTGACTATATGTTCCGTGGCACCTGAATCGGCTACAAAATTAATTTGTTTCGGGACATTGGTTAACAAAGCACTTTTACCTTTCTCTTGTTGTGATCTATTGTCCTTTTTGAACCGATTGAGTTTCTTGGAGTTCTGGGACTTCTTCGATTTTTCAACCCTTCCTCCCTTCGCTCCGGTGTACCCCTTTGCCTCTTTCTCTGATTTCCCTTTAGCCTCTGAATTTTTATTTTTAAGTACGTTGGTCTTACTTCTGGAATTTCCAACGCCGTCAGATGTTCTTTTAGGACAATTGGGTCCCTTGTGCTGCGCCATCTTATTGCAGTAATAACAGAATGACCAACCCTGCTCTGCAAATGGGCACCTCGACGACATGTGACCTAACTGATTACAGTTATAGCACTTCATCGTCTCAGTGCCACGTTGGGTCACACTGCTCTTTCTAACCATCTGTACCTTCGGGACTGAATCTCTGGATGTTGACGCAGCTTGGTCACTCTTTTTCT
>NW_012093859.1:0-2288 GCF_000956235.1 Wasmannia auropunctata | reverse complement strand
TCTGGAGAAAATTCATTATCTCCGAAAGTTCTCAGAGTTTCCACGCAAAGATCTTTCCTCAAGGGTTTTTTGGGTCGCTGATTACGAATCCGTGGCCAGATTTTTAAAATTCAAAATGGCAGATCCAATATGGCGGACCCGAATTCGAAAAATGATGAAAATTGTATGAAAACGTATCTCTGGGGGTTCAGCGATTTTACACTCGATCAGCATTGTTTTTCGGATTATAGTCGCCATATTGGATCCGCCATCTTGAATTTCGGAAATCTGATTACGGATTCTTAATCAGCGACTCCGAGAATCCCTAGATATACATTTTTATAAAATTTGCATTGTTTCGAATTCGGGTCCACCATCTTGAATTTCGGGAATCTGATTACGGATTCGTAATCAGCGAACCCAAGAACCACCAGATATACATTTTCATAAAATTTGTATCGTTTTTCAAATTCGGGTCCGCCATATTGGATCCGCCATTTTGAATTTTAAAAATCTGACCACGGATTCGGAATCAGCGACCCCAAAAACCCTTGAGGGAAGATCTTTGCGTGGAAACTCTGAGAACTTTCGGAGATAATGAATTTTCTCTAGAAAAATTGCTATTTTTCAACGTTTATTTATATGTATAAACAAAATCACCCATGATTTCAAATTATTGCACATCGATTCTTATTCCGCCATACTGAATCCGCCATTTTGAATTTCTAAATTTTGACCTCAGATTCGTAATTAGCAACTCGAAAATTCCCGAGTACCAATTTTCAAGTCAATCGTAGGTAAGGAAAAATGTATGCTTGAAAGGGTTAATGCTCCAATAAGACAATATTACATAAAGTGATTAAAAGTAAAAAAAAACGTTTTAACCTGTATTAGGTCATTCTTAATGTTGAATCGATAAAATTAATACAAGTACAACAGTTTACAAAGTAAATTGAAACAGTAAAATATAAAAGTACATTGTTAAAATTCGTTAAATACCATGTAAACCATAATATTCAGGCGCAAATCTCCAAAACGCATCGTGAAGTAAAGTGAATGTATTAGTAGAGTGAATGTATCGGTCTTCTCAGATTTGAACCGGAGACAAAGGCGAAAAATGTCATTGTTAGAGTCCGTAATTCTTAACATTGTAGAAGCTAGATTCAAATTTAAAAAATGACTAAAATCGAATATATAATTAAAAAGCTAACATGTTATAAATAAAGTTAAAATTAAAATTAAATACCTGAATCTAGCTAGCAGTCCGTATCATTCGAAGAATAAAATTAACATTTTTGTAGTCAGTAACCGTTTGGCGTCTATAAGTCTTTAGATATGAACTTAAAATGATATGTAATGTTAACGTTTGTTACTGATAGCACATCTATGAGTAGTGAAAGGAAAAGGAAAAGAGGAAAGGGAATAATAAAAAGGAAGGAAAAAGGAAAAGGAAGTGGAGAGAGAAAAAAAAATTTAAAAAATTAAGATTAAATTAATGTAAGGGCAATGCTTGCAAAATCGGAAAATATACGTCAGAAAGTGATTCAGTGTCACTCTGCTTATCGAGATCGTGCTGCTGCCTATTAATATGGACCATTTCATAAATTATTATTTTCATACAGGATGGTCCACTGTCAATAATTTTCACATCTGTTCACTCAAATTTCATGGTTGAGTGCGACACGATGGTCAGAAATGATCGACAATGAGCCTGATTTTTTATAATTGTCCATGCGATGCTCTTTAATTCTGGTTCTGAGCTGTTGTTTCATCTGTCCAATGTAAGTAGCATCGCAATCACGACATGTTATTTTATATATAACACCTTGTTGCGATAACCGATCTAACGTATCTTTCTCCCGTTTAATATATTTAAGTAGGGTATTGGAGATAGAAAAAGAAGCAGTTTTTAAATTCAGTAACCATGAAACTGGAGTGAATGATTCAGAAATAGTTTTTAAATAAGGTACAGTAAAGAATTTATTGTTAGAAATATTTACTGCATAATTGTGATAAACATTTTCAATGCTCTTGTGACAGTGATACTTTAATCTAGTGTTAATAGAGGAAAAAATGAAGGGTAATGGATAACAGTTGTTTAACAAAATATAAAAGGCAGCTGACATGAAAGTTTCTTGATAGCAATCTTCTCAAGATCTTGTAAAACAATATCTGCTATAGTAGGAGACAACCGAGAGCCCATTGGAGTGTCAAAAACTTGTTTATATATGAATTATTTGGGCTCTCGGTTGTCTTCTACTATAGCAGATATTGTTTTGCAAGATCTTGAGAAGATTGCTATCAAGAGA
>NW_012093858.1:0-546 GCF_000956235.1 Wasmannia auropunctata | reverse complement strand
TCTATATCAGCTGATACGATATAGGTGTGCGTTCTAAATCTGAGAAGTATAGCCAGCAACTCCTCTTGTATCGTCGGACCTATCATTTGCAAATCATTAAGTGAAGTGTCGCTATCTGTAGCTGCCGATGCGTCGAAAACCACTCTGACCTTTGTTCTCAGGCTCTCCATCCGTATTACACTGTGATGAGGAAGGTAATATACCGGTCCTTGTGTTGCTTCATTCGAAATCTTCCGCATGTGGCCTAACCTTTCGTATTCTTCGAGAAAAGCCGAATATTGTTGTTCGAGCGCCTCCGTTCTATGCAATTTTTTCTCTAGATTGATGAGACGACGACGAGCGATTGCTCGCGACTCGCCAAGCTCGTCTGGACTTTTCTTAAATGGCATGCTAACGATGAATCTTCCGTCTTCGTTTCTTCGAGTCGTTCTCACAAAATGCGCCTCCGCTTCCCTTTCCTCCGAGGTGAATATTCTTTGGTCCTGAATCTCTTCGATGTTCCAAAATTTTAGTCAACTGTCTGTCTATGTCTACTTCCTTGGCAAA
>NW_012093857.1:28911-30444 GCF_000956235.1 Wasmannia auropunctata | reverse complement strand
TCTCTCTTCTCTTTCTCTCTCCTTCTTCCGATCGCGGATTAAATTAATTATTGTACTTCCACATATATAGCGTTATATATAAGAAGAAAGCAGCACGTCGCGCCTTTCTCAAAGTATACGCCTTGATAAGTCGTTCCTATACCGCCGATATCCGATCCCAATGTACACACGTTCGGGACACAAAGCCTGCCGTCTCAATGACGTCGATCTTATTATGCTCTTGATAGAAAGAATATTTTCGTGGAATTCAACTGCTCAATCCACTGTTTCCATAATAATTCTTTCGGCATATTTAAACAACTAAAGCTTTCTCTTATAGTTTAATCCGAATGTTCACACTCGATATATTATACATATGATAACCATATCAAATGTAAAACCAAGGGAGCGATTTTGAGCGATAATCGCGATAGTAAGGCAGGACGACAAAACCGTTAGTTATTTAAGAGATAAGTTAGACACGTTTTCTTATCTGTTATATTCGAATCAGCGAGCGCGGAGAAAGCTGATCGCGACCGGACGTTCCCGCACGGATCCGATTCGATTAGACCTTCTCAGATAGCACACAGAGCCCAAAAGAATTCATTAGTATATTCAGTTTTATGTCATCAATTCTGAGTTCATTTTCAGGTACAAAAAGAATCCCTTTTAGAAAAAGAATTCTTTTTGCATCTGAAAATGAACTCAAAATTGGTGACATATAACTGAGTTCTTTTTTCACTCTCTGTGCTATCTGGATTAATTCCAACCCTCCGTTCTTAGAACGCTGCCACAGCAGCGTTCTCTTGGTTCTCACAAATAATAACCGATCATATTTAACTCGAATGTTTGAAAAATTACGGTAAAATCTTGCTTCCCTACGTAAAATCATGCCTTACGAAATATACACGCTTGCTTCGATATCTTGATGTCGGACGGCCGCCATCCGCTTTCCCTGCTTACCCGTCCGCGCGCTTATAAATAGTATGCAAGAATGCACTTTAAAAATTAAGTCAAGAAGGTATCATGTACAACAGAACAGCTAGATTTATACTTATTACTAATTGACAGAACAAAGAAAGATCTGTAATCTCGCAAATGACGTCTCCTGCAAGAAGCACGTACGCGTCTCGCGAGTTCCCCACGTCTCACCGCGCGGAATAATATAAGGCCCTACCAACGGCACAAGACAGTTAATTAGTAGCCGCCCTTTTAACTAGTCCGTCTTGACGCCTTCCTGTCACTTACAAGGGACCCTTACAAACTGCACAATAGCTACAGCATAGAGAAAATTATCCAAGCATCTTGATTCCCTTTGGATCACTTTCCACCCAAAAATTAGATCGGAAATGAAATAAATATAAATAATAAAATAATAAAATAAATAATAAATAATAAAATAAATTTTTTTTTAACTTTTCGATAAATTATTCAAGCATCTTGACTCCCTTTGGATCACTTTCCACCCAAAAACTAGACTGGAATTAAAATAAATATAAATAATAAAATAAAACAAATGTTTTTAAATAAGTTTTCCCTACGACAAGCATCGAA
>NW_012093857.1:27447-27875 GCF_000956235.1 Wasmannia auropunctata | reverse complement strand
GGTTCGGGTTACGTCTTTGCGAGAATTTCTTTAAGCGTGGAAACAAAACAATTTAGCAATCTGAATAGTGGCCTAATCCGCCCCTCCCTCTTCCTCGTCGGAGGTAACAATATTAAATAAAATATTTAAAATAATTTATTAATTACTACATATATATGTATATCAATTATTATTTATTGTTATGCGTACATATAATACACGAATTTTTAAATTTTCATAAAGTTAAATTTGCATATTAATTTTTTGCAATATAGAATTATATATGCATATAATTTTTACATATATTATATATAATGTTTTAATTTTAATCTTACATATATGTATATCGCTTATAAATTTAAATCATACGTGTATAATATTAATAATAAAATTATATAATATTATATTATATGGCATACCTATTAATTTATGTAATATTAATTATATAA
>NW_012093857.1:22368-27427 GCF_000956235.1 Wasmannia auropunctata | reverse complement strand
AAACAAGCAAAGGAAATTACGAATGGAAATGAGGGGTTGTTAGTTTAAAATTAAATTCTTAACACTCGTTAAAAGTGATAGAACTAAATAATTGTTCAAAAAATTAGGAGATTACTATTTCTTAGTAAATTTTCTTAGTAAATTTTCTTAGTAAAAAATTTTTTTTTTTCTTAGTAAAAATTTTTCTTAGTAAATTTTTGCCCATTTTTAAACTTTGATTACTCAGCGAATAATTAACGTAAGTAAAGTAGTAAAATAGTAGGTAAAATAAACCAAAAAAGGATTTTACAGGGCAGACTCTCTACGATAAGATGCTTTTGTTCAATTTTTATTCAATTTAATACTCAAAGACGTGATCAGCTTTGAATAAAGACGTATTTGGCACATCTAAAATTTTGAAATTTGCAATAGTCTTTCACCGCTTAACAAAAAAATTAGCGAACATAATCATTAATAGCATCTCAAAATACGGACTTTGCCGCCCCTTTCGGATAAAAAAAAATTTTTTTTTCTTGTCGACTATTTAGTGAGATATTGCAATTTAAAGTAACCACTGTTTTTTTTTTACAATTTTAGCACGATACTGCTGGCATTTGTCGTAACGCGATGCGCACCACGGGGAAATTTCTCCGTCAGATTTTGCACATCGTGTGTATGTACATACATTTGCATATGAGAATTTGCACATGTAGAATTTTTTTCAATTTTCTTTTTAATATAAAGTATTGCTTCCTTTTCGCTAAATCTCCTCGATATATCTTGATTTCATATTGCATTTTTTTATTTCAGCTTGAGAAATTTTGTTTCAAATTTAACGTAGTGCTCCTTCTAAATCTGTCAACGTTGTCGGCTGTCTTCGACGATTTCTGACGCTCGTTTGAGAAATCGTCGAAGACATTCGACAACTTTGGTAGATTTAGAAGGGGCACTACGTCAAATTTGAAACAAAATTTCTCAAGCTGAAATAAAAAAATGCAATATGAAATCAAGATATATCGAGGTGATTTAGCGAAAAGAAAGCAACACTTTATATTAAAAAGAAAATTAAAAAAGATTCTACATATACACACATGCAAATGTGTACACTACACACACACGCGACGTGCAAAATTTAATCGAGAAACCTCCCCGTGGTGCACATCGAATTACGCTGGCGGTATCGTAAAAAACAGAGGTTATTTTAAAATATAAATAAATATAATACCAAAATATTTCGAAAAATAATCAACGTAGGAGAAAGTTTTTTTTATTTGAAAGGACTTAGATCCATACTTTAAAATGATATATCAATAATTATGTTTGCCAATTTTTTTGTTAGACCGTGAAAGACCGTAAATTTCAAGATTTCAAATGTGTTAAATACTTCATTTAAAGCTGATCACGCCTTTGAGTATTAAATTGACAACCTGAAAATTGATCAAAAGCGTCTTATAGAGAGTTTGCCCTGTAAAATTCCTTTTTATTTATTTTTCACATTAATTATTTGCTGAGTTATCAAAGTTTAAAAATGTTCCAAAATACTGATTGGGAGAAAATGTGATCCCCTAATTTTTTGAGCAGTGTATTATAATTAAAATCAAGATTGGGAACGTTATCTTAAAGAAGTAACGCGTTAGACTGTCACCGTTACTTGAAAAATAACATTCGTTACTTTTTCCGTTACATTTTTGTAATTCTAAAATAAGTTTAATTAGATTTTAAATTCATATTATTTGATATATAATCATTATTAAATGTAATAATAAATATTATAACTTGAAACGCCCTAAACTAGTCTGTATATGTATAGAGCAAGTTTTTCTTTATATTATTTATTTTTATATAAGTTAGATTAAATTTATTGTTTTTAAGCATTAGCGTCATTATTAAGAGTGCATTCCAATATTGATTGATGTTAATACTAAAAATCTATAGTATACATAAATCTATAGTATATATCTATGTATATGTAATGTGAATTATAGATTTTTAATGTTGGTAATAACTATCGGAATGTAGCCTAAGAGGTATATAGAGTACAAAATCCTATCTAAAAAAAGCATGTTAAGTCGAAGTCGAATTATTGAAAAGTCTCGAAATTTATTGTTGACTCTATTCCGTGACGTTGATTGATTGTCCCGCTGTGCTTACTTCGTGAGATGTCATTGCATATTTTTGACAGTTGCGTGCATTAAAGTTGATGTGTAATTGTAAATAATAGTAAAAAGTAAAAAGTACAGCCAAATAGCGCGCGCGAAGTGCGCGTCTGTAGTGCTAGTATTTTCCAAGAAATAAATTAAAAATGTATCATAAAATAAGAAAATAAAAGAATAAAAAGTAACAATAAAAGTAACGACAAATTCGTTACCGTTACTATAAAAATGTTACCGTTACTGTTACAGATAAAAAGTAACAAAAAATGCCAGTTACGGCATTACGAGTAACGCGTTATTTCCCAACCTTGATTAAAATAATATTTGTTACATTAAAAAACGATACTTGCCACCATTAAGGACTGTCGCACTGAAGGGACCGCCCTCATAAATAAAAGTTACGTTTGCTATGGTGAGGGAAGGGTCAATCGGTTTCATGTTATCAGATTCGACTCTGAACATACGCTTTGTAGATGAGTCATACACCACTAAACCGTTACCTTGCATGTCAGCCATAATTATCTATAATAATCTATATGTATATATATATATTCGTATATATAGGGCTACTTAAATATGTAAAATACGAAATATATCCATAAATAAATGTGTAACTAAATAATATTTGCACAAACAAATTTGTACTACTGTACAACTAAAAGTACCGCAAAAAAAGGACATACTTACAATCATTTTATCCAGAAACTGCGTGCAGTTTTCATTTTCAACATAAACATAAGGCATTACTAATGATCCAAAGCCCGTTTGGTTAGTAGCGATACTAAGTGGAATGTAAATAGTTTCAACTAACTTATCTTTTGAATCGAAGATCAATAGTTTTGGATTACAAGTTTGATTTGGACCAATTTTGCCGTTATCCAGAACGAAGATGTGATTGCATTTAGCCTGAGGTGTAAGTAAAAATTCCATTTTATGTATTGTCATCAAGCTGACTATACAGGGTGTCTTATAATAGGTATATCACCTTTTATGGATAGGTAGAGCAGACTAAACTGAATCGAAAAGTACCATTTTGCAAAATTTGCAAATTAATTGATAATTAATAATTATCGTATTAGCCTGCGGTCTACCATCAAATATAAGCGATTACTCAATTTATTTACTTTTTTTTCTTTTAATAAGTTTGACAATTATATTTAATAAATAATACTTTTTTGATAATAGACTTGAAATGTACTTATCACACATTTTAGAAAAGTCATTATCATGAGTACTCAAAAAACGAATTTATACTTTTTCAAAAACATTATAAAATTTTATCATAGGAAAGTCAAAATAATAAGCTGAGCTACATACAAAAATGTTAAATAAATATTATTTGATTTAAGTAAAATATATTTTAAAACTACGAATACAATCGCGCTATTCATGGAAAAATGATTTTGCTGCAGGATAAGCTGGAAATAATTTTATGGAAAACTTAAAAATGATAAGTGTTGCTGTAAAACGTTTTGATATTCTATCAATTAATTTGAATTTTCAACAAAATTATTTTGATGGTTCAACGTAATTATTTTCAGATCTGTATCTGGCAATATTTTTATACCTCTCAGCAAAATTATTCTTTCTGTGTGTATAGCGATTGTAGTCACGTCTATTGCTATTCACGTACGCATATGCAGAAAAATATCTTTCTAGTACTAAGAAAACTAATTAAATATTCAATTTTAGTTTTCTTTCTTTAAATAATCATTATTTTTACAAAAAATATTTTTTTGACAAAGGTCTCAAAATACACTTATCACTTTACTTAAAACAAATATCTACCTATACCCATAAACGGTGATACATCTATTATGAGACATCCTGTATATTAAGTGTGTACATATATAAGGTGTGAGTAATATAATATAATAAATTGTCGTTTAAATAATAATATATAGGGTGTCTCGAAATTCGCAAATCAAAATATCATAACAAGAAAATCTTCAATAAATTAAGTAAAAAAATTATTTGTATATTTTTATTTTAAGTTGTAATTTTTAGATATAAGGGATTAAATTTTGCCAATTATAGATTAGTACTTGCGTGAAGTGCGCGACCACTAAAACTATCGACACACTCACGGAGTTTTTGTTTAATTGTAATTCATAATTTAAACTCTTATATTTCAAAAACTACTGCTTAAAATAAAAATTTACAAACAACTATTTCACTTAATTTTTCGAAGACGTTTTTGCTTTGATATTTTGATTCCCGAATTTTGGGACATACTGCATAAATGTAAAATGAGATAACTGCTTCGATGAAAAATATTAATACTTACATGCACTCGGTAAACATTTGTAATACCATTGCACGTACATGTACTATTATGCCAACTCCAGTCTGGATACGGACGTAGAATTGGACCTCCTGGTCCTGTTTTATTGGTTACTGTTGCCAAAGTAGCAGGTGAATAAAGGCCAAAGTCTCTCGGTACAGTAACAAATACTCTACCATCTATAAGAATTTTATCTGTGAACGGAACTTACGTGCTACCAAAAGATATATTTATTTCGCGAATTTTATGGCAACAGTAACGTCCATTACATTAACAACATCAGAAAATATATATAAAATCTATAGAAACGTAATATGATTATATATGTAGCAGTAAAATATGATAATACTATAAGCTGTCGCATAACAAAAGTATTCATATTTTTGTACAAAATTATTACAACTTTTTTGAATAGTTCTAAAACTTCTCATCAACCTACCGTCTGCTCTTGATGCATCATACATTATGCACTTGTAAGGATCATAAATGCCAGATTTTTTCGCATCTTCCATCTGCTTTTGATTTTCCCAGTCATAGTCAACGTACTTCCACTCGTATATATAGTTCACTTTAACACTTCCAAAGTTCACACTCGCCATCGACAGAATTAGAAAGATAAACAAAAAATGCCCCATTTTTTTAT
>NW_012093857.1:14023-15080 GCF_000956235.1 Wasmannia auropunctata | reverse complement strand
TTTGTATTCAGCAAAAAACCCTTAAATATAAATAAACATAATTGAAAACTATTTGATAAATCATCAGTGATTTAATTCACAGCTTTTCCACAATAAACCGACCTAATATTTAATTATAACTATTTTATTAATCACAGCCGAGACAAAAAATTCTTTTTAAAAGCTGAAAATCTTAATAACATAAATACTTAACTTAATTGCAATGAAACTTCTTCATTATATCACACATCGTAGTTATTAGTTATAATATATAAGAAAATAGATCTTTTTTTGTAACTTTAAGTGCAAATTTTTCAAAATTGTGATTTGATGAAGCAGTTTGGCCAGCGGCATTTTTTTATAACTTAATTAAGTATATAAAAAAAAACACTTACTCTAATTACAGTACTTGACATAAATTTGTTATATTGGCAAGTGTTATCAATTTAAAGAAGCCAAATAAAATCTTTTATTCCTCACTGCACTTAGATTTTTATTCTTTAGACTGACAGATCAAATGACGTCTTTAATTAGCCCAAACTAATTTCTCCTGCATTCCTCTAGTAATATATTCATCTTCTCAGACGCAGTTTAGATCTAGGTTGATCTTCGTTATTTCGTCACTAATATCGAAATTGTTAAGTTGTCGCGGTTCCGTGTATCGGTCGCGCAAACAGGTAGCGTTACACATACACATCTGTTTTCTTACGCTGGTTCTCGAATTGTATTTATCTGTATTTCGGGGTCGTATTACGGAATCTTGATATTAAATAATTCGATTCTTGACATTATAAGAAAACCTTGGATTATGGCATATACAAAAAATTTAACATTTTTTACATTAAAAAATGTAATATGTTTCTTTTGTACACATGCTCTCTTTATCAAGTATTCGTTATCAAACGATCATTATTCTACGTTTGTCGCAAGAAACTTTGCGAAATTCTTTCAAGGTATAAGCGATTATAAACAATTTCTTGACACAGTTACGAAACTGTTTACGCAAGTTTCGAAACGTAGGACAATTTAGCCTAGCCTTAACAATGTCCGATAATACTTCGACGCTGCGTGCATAGCT
>NW_012093857.1:12113-14003 GCF_000956235.1 Wasmannia auropunctata | reverse complement strand
TATTTAACGAAAGACTTGTATTGACAAAAATACGAATTTTTCGTAAAAATAACTGCCAGTCTTTAATATGTAGACAATGAAAATTCTTTGTGTTTTGTTCAAGAGCAAAACCGTGTGCCTGGAATCCTGTACACCGATTTGAAAAAACAGAAAAAATGGATTTCGCAAGTAGGCCATTGTGCCACCATTTTGTGCTTAAAAAAATAAAAAATTATTTTTTTAGTTTTTTTATATATATACAACAATGTCCTCTAAACAGTTTTTAAATAAAGTTATCTATTTATCCACAAAAAATCCCAAACTTAGGTATTATTTAAAGCCTCAGGGATTGGCAGACCCCTTAAACAAAGGAAATTATTATAAGAAATGGAAATGAGGTGTTGTTAGTTTAAAATTAAATTTTTATAACACTCGTAAAATGTGATAAGACTAAATAACTGCTAAAAAAATTAGGAGATTACTTTTTCTCAGTAAATTTTTGCCCATTTTTAAACTTTGATTATTCAATAAATACTTAACATAGAAAATATATCAAAGAAAGATTTTACAGGACAAACTCTATACGATAAGATACTTTTATACAATTTTTATTTAGTTTAATACTCAAAGGCGTGATCAGCATTGAATGAAGACGTATTCGACACATCTAAAATCTTGAATTTTGTGGTCTTTCACCGCCTAACGAAAAAATTAGCGAACGTAATCATTAATACCATCTCAAAATACGGACTTTGCCGACCCTTTCGAATTAAAAAAAAATTTTCCTACGGCGACTATTTAACGAGATATTGCAATTTAAAGTAATCACTGTTTTTTTTTTATCGATTTTAGAATAATACTGCTGCCGGCGTTGCATAACTCAGTGATGTGCACAAAGGGGAGATTCCTCCGTCGGACTTTGCACATCGTGTGTTTGTGTGTGTGTGTGTGTGTGTGTGTGTGTGTGTAATGTACATTTGCACTGTGTACACATGTAGAATCTTTTTTAATTTTCTTTTTAATATAAAGTGTTGCCTCCTTTTCGCTGTATCGCCTCCCGCAAACTTGATCTCATTGTATTTTTTCATTTCAGCTTGACAAATTTTGTTCAAATTTTTTTTTTACGTACTGCCTCTTCTGAATCTGCCATAATTGTCGGCTGTCTTCGACAATTATTGACGTCGTTTGAGAAACCGTCGAAGACAACCGTTAACTTTGGCAGATTTAGAAGAGGTACTGCATCAAATTTGAAACGAAATTTCTCAATCTGATATAAAAAAAATGCATCAATAAGATCAAATTTGCAGGAGGCAATACAACAAAAAGGAGGCAATACTTTATATTAAAAAGAATTTTTTTAATTTTACATGTACATACATATAAAATTTGCACACACACACACACACACACACACGCGATGTGCAAAATCCGACGTAAAACCTCCCCGTGATGTACATTAGATTATGCCATCGATATCATGCTAAAATCGTAAAAAAAAACAGACGTTATTTTAAATTGCAATGTCTAAATAGTTGGCGTAGGAGAAAATTTTTTTTTCATTTGAAAGGGCAAAGTCCATATACTTTACGATGATGTCAATAATTATGTTTGTCAATTTTTTTGTTAGACGTATTTGTGGAAAATCACAAATTTTAAGATTTTAGATGTGTCAAATATATCTTCATTCAAAGCTGCTCACGTCTTTGAGTAAAAATGATTAAACTGACAATGAGTAAAAATTGAAAAGCGTCTTACAGTAGAGATTTTGCCCTGTAAAATTCTTTTTTGATTTATTTTTTACATTAATTATTTGCAGAGTAATCGAAGCTTAAAAAAGGGAAAAAATTTACTGAGAAAAAGTAATCCCCTAATTTTTTTGAGCAGCGTATTGTAATTAAAATTAGAATTAAG
>NW_012093857.1:0-2468 GCF_000956235.1 Wasmannia auropunctata | reverse complement strand
CGTGTGCTCTTCCGATCTTAACAAACAGCGAGTAAAATCATTTATCAAAGATGTGAAATCGGGATAGGTAATATAATGTCTGCTTTTTATTTAAATGACGTCTCGTTAGGCACGCGGCAGTTTCATTAATTCTTTCATTGGCTATTCTTTCTCCCTTCTTCGTACTTTTCTGAATATGAATTGAACGAAATTGATGCATACCCTAATGTCAAATATGAAGATTAAAATGCGATTCAATAGCTCGTTGAATGTACCTTGATCAAAGCCGACTACAACAGCATGCAGACGTCAAATTTAGCATTATAAGAGTTAAATTCAGTTAATTGTTTGGTGTTTGGGTTTTTACGTAAATTTGTACACTTTTAACAAAATTAACCAAATTATACGGTTTATACTTCGAACATAGACTTACAATTTTAGAATATAAAATAGAATTAAAAAATACAATATATATGGTTAATTAATTAGAATTTTATTTGGTTCAAAATTTCGTTTTATTTAATTAAAAATTGTATTTATGTACATTACATTATTTTTTCAATTTTTTTGTTAAATTATCGGTTTCGAAAGATAATAACGTTTCAACGTTGCAGCAACATTAACAATCAATGTAGAAAATTCAATGTAGATTTAACGTTGAAAAAACTCTTATCACAACACTCAACATTGAAAACATCTCATCAACGTTCTTTCAACGTTCTGTGCTGTATAGGTTCGCGCGACAAATGAGGACAAGAAAGTGATTATTATAAAAATTTTAAATATGATCATTTCCCGCAGTTTTTTATACGTAAAAATAATCCTTTAACTGCCTTAAAATTGTAATGTGATAGAGCAATTTAATAAATGAATATCAGTTCAGTTGTTAAATTGCTCTATCACATTACAATTTTGAAGTAGTGATAGGGTTGTTTTCACGTTTAAAAAAACTGCGGCAAATGACTAGTCTTATTCTGCACATAAATGTTTTTTTTTTAACTGTATTCTTAATTTTAAAAAACTGATATTTTTCATACAGATTATTAATATGTATAGCATTAAAGAAAGAATAAAAATTTTTTTCAGAATATTAAGAACAGCTATTAAGAACTATTTTATGTTTTTGAAAACTTACGAACAGCTAATTCATATGCGTGTAAAAAGCAAAAAGAAATTTCTTAAAAAGCTATTTCTCCGGCAAACAAATCAGAAAGGATAATTATAAAACTGCAATTTCTCATTTTGTAGTTTTCTTTTAAATTAAATAATAAGATCCAACATTGCATTCAGGTTCTTTTATATTTAAATTTGTTTTTATAACGGATAAAAAAATGTTATATTTTTTAACATTAAAAAATATAATATGTTTCTGTTTTTACATTTTTACATAATTTTCTCTTTATCGACTATTCGTTATCAGCACGTATTATTCTAATTGTTATCGCGATAAACTTTGCTAAAATTTTTTCAAGGTATAAACGATTATCAGCAATTTCGGACAATTACGAAAATGTTCGGCATTTATATAAGTTTTGAAACGTAGGACGGTTTAGCCTAGCTCTAATAATGCCTGCATGATAAGCCTCGATCAAAACTACAACACATATATGTATATTACATACAGACTTTGAACTTGGCATTACAGGAGTTAAATTCTGTTCAAAACCAGTCAGGACTCACAACTATGAAATGTCCTTCAATTACTTTTTTACGCTTCTCATCCAACATCAGGGCATGCGTTCTTCTCTAAATTGTCCCCGTTGTTTGCATTTGATATGTACCATAAGTACTTGTAGTGTAATTTATTGAAAGAAAGTACTTTCAAATAAACCTGTAATATTTAACGGGAAAATTATAATAATGTTCTGCTTTATTGCGATCAATTTCCTAGAAGAGGAATTTTTAACATCGTTAAAATTTTATTGACACAATTCTATTAACTTTGACGACATAATAAAAAGATGGTTTTTAAAGTTGTTTTAAACACTTAAAAAATATATAGTAAAAATTGTAACTAATTGTCCTCGAATTATTGGTAAAAATAAAATCTTAGAATAATGATGAGAAACAAATATAATAAAATAAAATAAAATAAAATAAATTTAATATCAATTACTCTCATATTAAAATAATATTACAGAGAAGTTCCCAATATCGTTATCGGCACTTAGAACTAATACTAATTGTGACTGCCTAACAAGCACAAATATTAACCAACAAGGAAACGTAAGTATAAAAACAAACTAAAACTATTGAAACATTTCATTTGGTATAGTATGGTAGTACATATGGTAAGCAATACGCTTAAAGTATGGATTCTAAATAAAACAGGTAAGCATGTTGAATACCTATATAATTTTCTACTATCATATTTTATTTCAGATATTAAAAATCAATTACTACATATTCAAACATGTTGAATAAAATACCGAGTCTCCTTTATATTTTGAGTATCAATGTCATGATTATTTCGTTACATGGGCACTCAA
>NW_012093856.1:0-338 GCF_000956235.1 Wasmannia auropunctata | reverse complement strand
TAATAAAACTGTAAAAGATTCTTACCCATTACCCAGAATAGACGACATCTTAGATCAACTGTCAGGTAACACTTGGTTTTCCACTTTAGATCTTAAGAGCGGTTACTGGCAAATTAAAATCCGTTCGGAAGATAGAGAGAAAACAGCTTTCTCTTCCTGGAAGATTGGCCAGCTTCCAAGAGGTTATCGGAAGGGGTCCCGCTTGAAGACTTTTCTGGAGAGAGAAAGTCTTTCTTTTCCCCGAGAAGCGGATTGAGTTCAAGAGAGGAAGATGGTGCTCGGTAACCTGCTGCAGCAGCACAGGGTAGAGCAGGGAACCATCTGGAACTCTGGAGTCC
>NW_012093855.1:0-544 GCF_000956235.1 Wasmannia auropunctata | reverse complement strand
CGGACAGTAAGTTGCGCCGCCCCTGTCTACCTTCCGTACGCAGCCCGTAATTCGTTAACTATTTCTCTTTATAACTTGAAAACTAAGCTCCGCACAAATTTTTGCCAAAGGAAAAATCGTCTCAGAATGTTGTCAGAAATACGTATGTTTAAGGACAATATACTTATTCTAAATCACCCTGTATATACAGGGTGTCCCAGAACTGGCGTACCGCCAGGTACCAGCGTATTCTCCGTGAAATTCTAACAATAAGACGAAAAGTTCTTTACCAAAACGCGATCCGATGAATAGAATTTGAAAGGTAAGCTAAAGTAAATTATTTAAAAATAATAAAAATCTTTATAAAGCGTTAATATTGTTTAAATAATTTGCACATGTTTTAAATAATTTTTAAACTATTATAACAAATTCATCATGTATTTTAAACATTTTTGACTAATTAATTAAATTAAATGCAAAGCAGAGTAATAAGAAATACGTTATGACACGAGCAAGTGTCTGAAGTGCCTCGCGCCAGTCTCGGACGTGCCTGACCACACGAATA
>NW_012093854.1:0-731 GCF_000956235.1 Wasmannia auropunctata | reverse complement strand
TATGTGGGCTTAGCTATAGATTCAGAAACAAACATTGTCAAAAATATAATGTATCCGCATAATAACAAGTCATGATGAAGTGGAGTAATCCATGTGTGTGTGCATGCAAGGATTAAGCAATAGCTGTCAAATTTGATATCAATCAAGCAATTGCGATTAGCTATGACTGCAATATGTGGTTTAGTACAGAGCAGAAGTATTACTAACTATATTACCATACTAAATTATAACAAAAAAAATACAATATCCGCGAAAGCAAACATCCTAGTTTCATAGGCAAGACGCATTACATGCAGTATATGCAACAAAGATAAAATCAATCTGAGGTAAAACCGCCAGCGACATGCAAAACCTGCCAAAATCGATGGGTCCCAACAAGACATGCCGGCAGACCCCCCTAAGACATCCCCGTAAGCAAATGCGCATAGAGACTTTGTTTAAACTGTGTTGTTGACTCGCGACTACGTATGCCGGCAGGCAACCTATTCCAAAACTCAACAGTCACAGAACGAAAAGATCTCTTAAACACAGCTGTTCGACATTGGGGCAAAGTGAGTAGGTCCTCCGGAGCTCTAGTCACTCTCTCAGATTCAACGGATCTGAAGGTGAAGCCAGAGTACAAGAAACCCGGAATTTGCGTCTTGATGATATTAAAAAGCAGGTAACAGATGAAATATTGCCTCCTTGAATCCGGCTTCAACCACTGTAGTTGTAAATAATGGGGTGTGACG
>NW_012093853.1:0-654 GCF_000956235.1 Wasmannia auropunctata | reverse complement strand
ACGTGTGCTCTTCCGATCTAACTGATCGATACAATTGTAAAACTCACGCAACAGAACAACTTTTGGTATATACTCTAACTGTTCGGCAGTTAAATTGTGTATGTTGCAGTTATCTGATACGATGAGAAACATTTTGACTACTGATCTGTTTCGATCAACGCGCCTATAAATGGGCCAGCTTTCGATACTGTTTTTCAGTTTGAAGTTGTGGTGGGGAGTAAATATGCGGTTCGTGCGGCAGTCGCAGACGATTAAAGTAATGGATTTCGATGACAAGATACAACTATTGCCCGAGAAGATACGCAAGCATGGAAACATGCTACCAGCTTCTATATCATATGGCGGTATCATATGCGGTCCGTCAAACTGCAGCAAGACAAACGTATTGATAAGCTTGCTGGAAAGTCCGCACGCCGTACGCTTTGAGAATGTGTACATATACTCGAAATCATTGCAACAACCGAAATATCAATACTTGGAGAGTATACTGTCACCGATAGAAGAAATTGGTTATTTACATTTTCCAATAACAGCGACGTCGTTCCACCGAACGAGGCGCTTCCGAATTCCATTTTGTCTTTGATGACGTGGCATGCGACAAGCAAGACGTCATAAGAGAATACTTTGCAATGGGCCGCCACGCGCACGTTGACT
>NW_012093852.1:0-679 GCF_000956235.1 Wasmannia auropunctata | reverse complement strand
TTCTTGTTTAACTTCATCATGTCCTATGCGGGGCATCTGTCGTGTATTGCCAAAAAGATTACAAATAAAGCATCTGAGTCTCTGAGCCATTGTTATATTATACAATCAAGAGTTCAATTTGTAAAAACAGCGTGTAAGTAGCAAGAAGTCGAAGGCGCTTTAAAGGGATTCGCTGTAAAGAGTTAAGATTCGTTGTAAAGGAAATCAATTGTTTAATTTAAAAAAGCAGCGAGTGAGTAAGTATACTTACTCGCTATAGCGAGAAACCGAAGGCGCTTTAAAGTAGGGATGCGTAGGTGGCGATTGAATAAATAGCAAACGTGTGTATCGAAATATCGAGCAAAAAGATCCGTCTTCTTATGACGATGTTCGCTTATTTGCACGATTGTTTGCTCGTCGTCAATGTGCGCGCGGCACGTCTCCACCCGCGAATCCTTTTAAAACGCCTCCAACTTCTTGCTACTTACTCGCTGTTTTTACAAATTGAACTCTTGATTGTATAATATAACAATGGCTCAGAGACTCAGATGCTTTATTTGCAATCTTTTTGGCAATACACGACAGATGCCTCGCATAGGACATGATGAAGTTAAACAAGAAATTGCAATATTTAGGCGCGATTCTAACAATTTTGCCAAATATAAATATCCATAATGACACAAGGATTTGTTTTAATTGT
>NW_012093851.1:0-329 GCF_000956235.1 Wasmannia auropunctata | reverse complement strand
ACGTGTGCTCTTCCGATCTCGATATTTTTGAAAATGTGTGACAATCTACACGGCAATGACTGTACATATGCATTCAGGCTGAAGATCATAATTATTTTGAACACTTTTTAGAAAGACAAGCAACTCCATATTACTGTAATAGAAATATGACTATAACTCGAAAACAAAGAGGACACATGTTTATATGAACTTTAATCGTTGCTTCTGTTCACCAATGAAGTATCGGTCCTACATGTTAAGAAATACCCTGTAAAACTATAGATTAACTATTAGTATAACTAACAGTGAAGATTGGAATATATTCTTAATAATTAATTTAGAGACAATAG
>NW_012093850.1:0-375 GCF_000956235.1 Wasmannia auropunctata | reverse complement strand
ATCGTAAGAATTGACCAATCACAGTTGAATGTAAGAAAAATATTCGACTATGATTGGTCAATTCTTAGTTAGTATGATATGAGTAGTGACTAACGGCTTATTGTAGAAAGCCCCTAAAAAAAATATTCGATTATAAGGGGCTTTCTACAATAAGCCGTTAGTCACTACTCATATCATACTAACTAAGAATTGACCAATCGTAGTCGAATATTTTTCTTACATTTAAACTATGATTGGTCAATTCTTACGATTTACGGCTTACAATCTGACATACGACATATTGTAGACAGCCCCTAATTGATTAATCTTACGGTTTACGGCTTACGACCCGACATACGACGTATTGTAGAACGGGCCTAAAGGTCCATCTACAAT
>NW_012093849.1:0-547 GCF_000956235.1 Wasmannia auropunctata | reverse complement strand
CACACGACGAATGCCACAAGACGATGCTACGCAACTACTTTCCTCTTCTTCCTCGATCTCAGCCAATCACAGGCAAGGAGATCATGCGTGCGCATGCATGTGGTGAAGGGATATTACGCATTCCCTCGCGCTAACCTTACAGCTTCGGCCATTCTGGCACGATATTCGACCCGAATATGGCGGCGAAATACGAACACAAAAACATAAATTTCGCAAATAACAATATTTCAAAAAAATAAAATTATAAGTTATTTCTCAACGCAAATAAAACCAGTCTCTTGGGTAATCCACAGGCAAACCAAATTAAACTTTTCACTTTTCGTTATAACGAGTTAACAATCAGTCTTATTTGACTAAACGCTTATACAATAAAATAGATAAATATATATATATTTTGACAATACAAAAGGTTAATTACTGTGTAATCGGTTTTATCCACGGCTTCATGCGATCAGTAGACAAAATTGAATTGTATGGACGGGAAGTGACATTAAAGCCGGGGATATCCTGGACGACATAACGATTTTTATTTAGATCGGAAGAGCAC
>NW_012093848.1:0-431 GCF_000956235.1 Wasmannia auropunctata | reverse complement strand
AGTTCAGACGTGTGCTCTTCCGATATAATAAAATTGAATAAAAATAATGACAAATTTCAGAAAATATATGAGTAAACACTATCAAAAATTATTATTTAATTTTCTGTTTGTATTGTATTTGTATATATCAGAATACACATTGCTTAACCCTTTGAAGCACAGTGGTCCCTACAGGGACCACCTTTTTTACCCGCTAATTTTATTTATAAAAATTCAATTTCGAAGTATTTAAAAGTAGTGGTTGGTTTTTCTAGTAGCTAAGGTATTTGTCTACAATATTACACCACTAATGTTTAAATTTCATTTGTTATAAAATTGTTATAAGTAAACAAACACCAAAAAATGCAGTTTTTTGGGGAAAAAAGCGTTTTCCAGCTTATTTGAGGTTCGATTTTCATGGCAATTTTTACTAATGGGTTTTTATGGTCGCT
>NW_012093847.1:0-709 GCF_000956235.1 Wasmannia auropunctata | reverse complement strand
TTACATTAGGTCCAAATGAAAATGCGTCAAATCTCTAAAAATGTGTACTAAATTTAAAAGGTTTTATGGCATAAACTAGAAATCGCACACAAATGCAGTTTACTGCTTTCGAAAGAGTGAATCTTTACCTTCAATTTGCTTTTTTGTTGAGCGTTGTACGATTTTTTTTCACCGAGTTATTCTACATTGAAGCAAAAAGGACCATTTTTGCTTTAATGTTGAATAACTCGGTGAAAAAAAATCGTACAACGCTCAAAAAAAAGCAAATTAAAGGTAAAGATTCACTCTTTCGAAAGCTGTAAACTGCATTTGCATGCGAATTTTTATTCGCGCCGTGGAACTTGTCAAAGTTCGTAAAAAATTTTGAGATTCGTCGGGTCTCCCTTTCTATCCGTGTAATTCCATGAAACATCAGTAGGATCGTTTTCTCAAGTACCGATTTGGAAAGTAGAGATTTCAAGCTGTAAAATGCTTTTTTGAACATCTCGATACGATCATTTTTGACGAAGTTACATTCTCTTGAATGTTGCCTATTTTTGGAGGGTAGAGTAAGTGATGCTTTAATTTTGTTGAGAAGTGTATATATATACATCTGTTTAATTCCAGAAATAAATTATAGATATCAATCTTTATTCAGACATCAATTCCAATTCTGTAATCTACAATATAATAATTATAATTATTGTTTCTAACTTTTATTTGTTGTTTG
>NW_012093846.1:0-412 GCF_000956235.1 Wasmannia auropunctata | reverse complement strand
GTTGTAGTGTGTGTGTGTGTGTAGTGTGTGTGGTGTGGTGTGTGTGTGTGTGTGTGTGTGTGTGTGTGTGTGAGCGATAAAGAGAGAGAGAGATAGAGAGAGATACAGCGATAAATTATAAAATAATTGTGCAACTTACAGAAATTGCAGCAGAAGAAGCAGTAGGGCATGCCAACGAAGGTCTCGTACTTGTCATAGTACTTGTCATAGATCCAGTAGTTGAAGCCGCAGTGGAAATATTGGTCTGTTTGGACATAAAATTATTATATGTAAGAATAACAAATAATTAGATTAGTATATGTATGTGTAAGGCAAGGGACAAGTGTGAGTAGCGATAGGAAGATGTGAATTAATTAATTAGTAAATGAGTGAGCAAATCAGTAGGAAAGAGAAGGAATGAAAGAGAGAGAGA
>NW_012093845.1:0-390 GCF_000956235.1 Wasmannia auropunctata | reverse complement strand
ACCAAAAGCGCATACGGATGGACATGTCGCGCGAGTGTCTTAGCCTGTATAAAAAAAATTCAGCGGAATTTTTGCGGCGAATGATAACCGTCGATGAAACCTGGGTACACCACGATACGCCTGAGATCAAACAACAGTCAAAGCAGTGGTGTGCGGTGGGGGAACCAACTCCGAAGAAAGCAAAGGTCGTTCTCTTTGCAGGAAAAGTGATGGCGACAGTTTTTTGGGACTGCCGTGGAATAATTCTTATCAATTACCTTGCAAAGTGTGAAACAATCAACGGACAGTACTACGCTGCATTGCTGGATAAATTGAAGGCCACAATTAAGAAAAAACGTCCGCATTTGGCCAAAAAAAAATCCTGTTTCACCAGGATAACGCTCGGGTTCA
>NW_012093844.1:0-448 GCF_000956235.1 Wasmannia auropunctata | reverse complement strand
CAAAATTTATAAAATAGTTAAAATAACCTTTACTCTATTTCATTAAAACTTAAATTAAAATTTACCAAGACAAATAAAATCAATAGAAATTAAATTATTCTGCAAAAAAGTAAAAATATAAATACATAAAGGAAAATTACAAACACTGAAAAAAGTAATTTTGCAATTATAGCTAGAATTATTTAGGTACAAAAAATTAGCTAAAATGGATAAGATTAGTATTGCAATACCACAATATGTTTTGTATTTAATTAATATATAGATAAGAGAGACAGAAATTATATTTGAACTATTTGTCAAATTTAGCAAGAAAGTTTCTTTATAACGTTTAATTAATCCAGACTCCAATCCAGACTCCAATCCAGACTCCAATCATATTTGGTTATGAAACCTATATTTTCTTGCATACATTCTTAGAATATTGCTGCTATAAATTCTACGTATGACA
>NW_012093843.1:12958-13873 GCF_000956235.1 Wasmannia auropunctata | reverse complement strand
GATGTGTATAAGAGACAGGTATCATATTATACAAAAAGAAATTATCATAGCAATTAAAAATATAACAAAAAGTTAAAAATAATATATCAAATTAAAATTATTTATTATATAAATATTATATATTTACAAATGTAAAGTTTACGAAACTTAATATAGACAACATTAATCAATACACTTTTTAATTTATTCCTCGTGATACGGTTATATTTCGGGTCTTTGAAACAACGATCGATCAATTTCGAATCAACTGATCGCGAAGGAACTTACAATTAATTTAGTCCGATTAAACCGAGAAGAGATTCCACGACGCGGAATGACGAAGCAGGCCGAACACGCGCATGATTTTCGAGCGAGTTGAGCAATGCACAATCAGTAAAATGATTGAAATGAAGGCGGACAATATAAAACAACTTTGATTTACTTCCTAGATAAAACTAAACTAATGTAAAAAGACAGATTGCATCAGTAGATAGACAGGGGGGGGTTCTCGATCAATGAACGAGGGCCATCGGGGTGCGACGTGTGCGGTGAAAGGTAGGGAGGTAAGACGGGAGGTAGCATGTCACAAGATGTCGCTACTTTCAATCAAGTAGTATGCCACAAGATGTCCCTACCGTCTGTCTTGCCATCCCCACTCGTTACCGCACACGTGCCTCACCCCCGCTGGTCCTAGTTTCATATTGGCGAGAAACCCTCGTTGTTTCACTGAATGGGGAACTAGTCCCGTAGGGAGTGGACGTACTCATGTACGTATACAAAAATTTTCCCGCTCGTTCCCCTCGTAGCTTCCGGATTAGAATCCGCCTATCTCCGGAGAGAACTCGTTCTGAATGTATTAAAGATTCTATAATTAGTCTCGCTAGACGATCAAAGGTCAATGATGATGATGCAATATTGTCTAACGTTTAGACGGAC
>NW_012093843.1:0-302 GCF_000956235.1 Wasmannia auropunctata | reverse complement strand
TTGTGTTGTATGTTTCAAAATTGGTAAGACCAAGTTCATAATCGTCATCACTTAGATCTAGAGCAGGAAAGTAGTTCGCCGTGAGAACATTACTTTTTCCGCTCAGCGTAAGAATCGTTGACATGATTCTAAACTTTTTTTTTAGAGTGATTAATTTCCCAGAGAAAACGTAGACACAGCTGACCACAAACACTCTGATCGAATTTCTGAAATGAATGGTGATTGTATGTTACAATCACGTTGTTTCCAAGATATTGCACGAGTTTATTTGGCGGTCGAAGATTACCGAATGCGTCGAAATA
>NW_012093842.1:0-508 GCF_000956235.1 Wasmannia auropunctata | reverse complement strand
GGGGACTTCAATGCCATCNTAGTTCTTGGGGATGCGGCAAGTCGGACGCTATAGGCAGGAATATGGTCGACACCCTCGATCACCGTAATCTTCTTATTATCAACAACAAGAATCCTACATTCTTAACGCCTCCAGGAACGGCCCCGTCAATTATTGATCTAGCTATTGTAACAGCAGCCTTTGCACCCTTCTGCACTTTTGAGAGTCTACCTGATACCGCTGGCAGAGACCACTTCCCTATCGCAGTTCAACTGGGTCTGCAAACTGTACCTAAGAAAAGGTTTTTATATCAAATAAAACTCAATAAGTTTCAAAATGTTGATTTTCATGCGCAATTAATAAGAGACTCGCATCTTCTTGCAAATATCAATGACGACGTAGCTGTATCTAATTACAATCGGTTTGTGAGTCTGGTTAAGAATCAAATCTCCTCTCTCTTCCTGGATAGTGATATATCGCCTCGCACAAAACTCGTTAAGCATTACAACGCCCCGCCGGTATAGTAGGA
>NW_012093841.1:0-444 GCF_000956235.1 Wasmannia auropunctata | reverse complement strand
CCTCGTAGCAATCTATAAGTAAAAAGAATATATTCTAACGCGAATAATTGACTTACATTGCTTACATTGCTTTACTTGCATTGACTTAGATTGCTCTATATACATACATAGATTTATATATTGCTCTTTCTTTTTTCAAAACTTAATTTCTTTATAAATTTTCTACAGTCTTCACAGATTAAAATTGAATAGTATCAAGAAAAATCAAAACAAGAATCTCTACTAGCTTAATAAAATAATAATACATATTGAACTTTAACTGCTAAGAGACAAGTAAAAGTCTCATAAATTCCTAAGACAGACGGAGAATTTGTTAATGGCTAGACCCTCAGTTTTTCCGTCCGAAACGAAAATGATAAACGGTACGAGTGGGGGAGTTCAAAAGTGAGAGACAAAAAGATATACAGACAGAGAGATGGAGTAGGTCACACAGACACAAAAGAA
>NW_012093840.1:0-487 GCF_000956235.1 Wasmannia auropunctata | reverse complement strand
TGTGCTCTTCCGATCTCTGCGAGAGTTTCCAAACTGTATAAGTTAATTGTGAGACAGATTACCCAAGCATATAAAAGCTGATTCGGAGGTTCAACAGTATCGTCGGTGTCTGAAACATTACAATCAACCGTGGTAGCATATTGACGGTCCTGCACCGTTTGTAAAGAATTGCAGCGAATGCCGTCGAGTAGGCCGTCGGTTTTGTATAAATCGTGTGATAAATGCGCTTTCCCTTCGTAATTGCATATCCCCGGATATCAGTTTTGCGGTCCGGGAACGCGTTTAGAACAACGATTGGCTAGAGGTGATCGGGGCATTAATCCACTGGACGCAGCGTGTCGCGAGCACGACATCGCATATTCGCGGAGCAACGAACTCGCTGAACGGCACGTAGCCGACAACATACTCGCAGCGAAAGCGCGAAAACGCATAACCGCGAGAGATTCGACTCTTGGAGAGAGAGCCGCAGCCACAGCTGTTTGGACGG
>NW_012093839.1:0-361 GCF_000956235.1 Wasmannia auropunctata | reverse complement strand
TGCTCTTCCGATCTATATACCCATCTCCTGACGTTTTTTAGCACGTTATGATCGGCTATTTTGTGTCCGCCATATTGTTGCAATAATTTTAATGTTATTTTAATTATATAATATCACGATATTGATAAGAACACACCAGTCATGATGATTACTGCACTTTTTAAAATGAATTTGCACAATATCGTAACATTTTCGAGCTTTCGGCCGCCATTTTTCGATGCCGCCATCATGAATTTTGAAATAAGTATGTGCACATTTTAAAGTTTAGAGTTCATGGACGCTGTATTTTAACTCCTCAAGACCATCCTAATGTTGTTTCGATGTGAAAATATCGCTTAAAAAAAATTTGAGTGAAAAATCA
>NW_012093838.1:0-778 GCF_000956235.1 Wasmannia auropunctata | reverse complement strand
TCATGAAGGTTAAGCAGCGCTGACTAGGTTACACAGCTTGGATGGGGTGACCGCTTAGAAATACAAACCAAAATTAGTTTCCAAACCTATTTTTTTAATCATAATTTTGTCGTGTGTATTTTCTTTATTTTCTGGTATATAATGCTAATTAATAAAATTTTGCGATCGTTCTCAGAATATTCCTGTGCTGTTAAGGTTTACATTATATTTTAATGTTGCTGCAACATTGTATTGCAATATTTCTAAAGGCGGACATTTGACCGTTGCTGCAATGTTGTAACGACGTTGCAGCAACATTTTGCAACGTTTTTGCAACATTGCAATCTTGCAAGGAAAGATTGCTACAATTTTGCTGCAATCGTTCTGTGCTGTATGGGTAGCATGGCATTTAGTAATTGCTAAAATTTAAGCAATTAGTCAATAATATAACATTAATTTTATGGTTTATTAATAGATCAATGCAGTTTTTTAGACATGTACATAATTGTAATTCATATGTATTATATTTTGCTAATAGTTAATTTTATTTAAAACTGCAATTTTATAGTTACCATCCGCGTTTGATTATCCAAAAAGATGGTAATTAAAACAGTTGGAAAAAAATGTAATTTTGCGGCAATATATGATATTATAGCCTTATAAGTATTCATACTTATTTATAAAGCATTTATATAATAAAAATCATGATCTTAATAATGTATTATTTAAATAAATCGCAAATTTATGTCAAAAGTCGATAACATCGACACTCTGCAATTATGTCTCTTATACACATCTC
>NW_012093837.1:0-363 GCF_000956235.1 Wasmannia auropunctata | reverse complement strand
GAATCTTCTTCCCAAAATATAAGGCGTATACCGAGGTCTCGAGGTATGAGACGAATTACTGTAAAAAGAATACATCTAAGTAACTGAAGACATATTTAAGAAATAAAAAAATTATATAAATACTTACGGTCTCTCACACAATTTATCCTCTTGAATTGAAACGTAGTAGTTCATGTTTCTCTTGTATATTTTTTTCTCACTGTTCACCGACCGACTGTTGCAGTGAGCCTCCGTCCGAGCTCTTTTTAATTTGTCTCCCCCTCCTTTTTTTTGTTTATGAAGTAAAAAGAAATGCTTTTAGCTCTTAAAATACTAATCGAAAAAAGAATGTGGACTTATAAGTATGGTATTTACTTATCTTTA
>NW_012093836.1:0-718 GCF_000956235.1 Wasmannia auropunctata | reverse complement strand
TATTTCATTTTTCATCTCCTTCACTGTTCTGACCAACCAATCTATTTTCACATCCATTCCACTTTGTTTGCTTGCATCCATATCGTTGTCACTGTTCACGATGTCTATATCTTCACGGAAGGTGACGCGGCGAGTTGTTGTTTCCATCGAAACCGCTGATCCTGTTGATCCCATTCTTTCTCTGCTGCCGCCCGCTGCTGGCGTTCCAATTCTTAATTCTTTAAATGGACCTTCACATTTAACCTTCACATTTAACACTTCATTCTGTTTATTATATACTTTATGCCTGAAAGTGCATCCAGGATGGAAGAAAAATTTCACACAGGTTGTACACCGATGCACAGGACTTTTTATTTCCTTCTTACATGCAGAGCAACAGTACTCTGCATAATCAAATTCAATCATGTCGCATTACCGACTGATCTTAATATCGATAAATCAACGCGCCTTCCACTAATTAGTTACCTTAGCGTCCGCGTACGCCGAAATATCCACGTCTGCACTTTGATTGACACCTGTCAATATCTTGTATAAATTCCCATCTTACTCACACTAGTCAGCACTTTCCGGCTAGACAACACACATAGATACTCATGGTCGCTATGGGCACCACTGTGAAAACTCTTACTCCCCTCCGCCCTCTCTAACCACCGTAAAAATTATGATTTTTACGGAGCGATGTGACACACGTCCGTCTCAGGAGAGAGAGAGAGAGAGA
>NW_012093835.1:0-385 GCF_000956235.1 Wasmannia auropunctata | reverse complement strand
TCGAAGGGCATGAGCTCGGGCGGTGCTTTCCGAAGCAATTGAGGCAGAGATTGTTTGCCTCCACGTATTGCTTCTTCTCCCCAGGCGTCTTCTTCAGGAAGTCATTACACGACAGAATGTAGTGCTCCTTGGTGCAGAACGAGCATTTGCCTCTGCCCGTCTTCTGGGCGAGATGCGACCATGCCGTCCTTGGCGTGGTTCCGCTCGTCTTGGCTGCCTCCCCCGAAGTCGGGTGAAGGGCCTCCAGCGATCGTAAGCGGCATTCCATGAACGTCTTTAACTCGTCGATGGACGGGGGCTCTGTGGTGCTGCCAATCTCGATCTCCCACTCCCTTCTTGTGCGTTGGTCCAGCATCTCAACGACCAAGTGCACGAACAGATCGCT
>NW_012093834.1:0-376 GCF_000956235.1 Wasmannia auropunctata | reverse complement strand
GGAACAAACAAGAGAAATTTCTAACAGAAGAATTTCGAAAACAGATAAAAACCTCTTTTTTTATATATACATGTATTATCCGCGGCAGTAAAATTCGATTTCAAAATGCGCTCGAGATCCATATGTTCCAAGATATAAGAAAACAAATACTGTTTAGACATACCGTCGCAGCGGAACTATAAAAACTCACAAAGGGATGTAATAAAATTCAATCGCAAAACAAACTCAAGATTTCTGAAATTTCGTAAGAGAAAGTTATCTCCAGAGAAAAAAAGGTGATTTATCTGTTTTCAACTATCAAAACCCCAGCCGGAATTTAAGACCTCAGGGTCACTCGATAACAGGAGAAATCGGTGACTAATAGATATCTAGAAAA
>NW_012093833.1:0-420 GCF_000956235.1 Wasmannia auropunctata | reverse complement strand
TTTGACATCAAAAAATACTTGTTTCCAAGTTACCAATGTCCAAAATCCAAAATTAGTCTAAAATTAAAAGTTAATCATGCATATATACCCAGTGAGAAATAATTGGTCGAAAATACGTCGAATCGACATCGAATCGATCCAAAGAACAGAAAAGTCAAAATAATATCAATTTAACGTTAAATTGACCGAATTTACGTCATTTTTTACATTATAAAATCTAGATTTCTAATCTAGATTTCAAATGATTAAAGAATGACTTTATATTGATTTTTTTTTATAGTGTCGATTTTTTTTATTTAAAAAAAATGTGAATGTTTCTTGATTGTATATATATGTATATATGGCAAGTATTTATTTTTAATTCCCTTATTTCAAATGCCATTTCGCATATACAAAATTAAGTTTTAGTAAAAATTGTAA
>NW_012093832.1:0-358 GCF_000956235.1 Wasmannia auropunctata | reverse complement strand
ATTACAACTAAACAAACCAAATCAAATATAATTCCGTCAAAAACAAGTGAAATCAAAATATTATTCCAAGTATATTTTCTGTATTTATATTAAAAGGAATATAATGATTGAAATACAAAAGCCAAAATTCAAGAAATGCAATAGTAGAAAAAAAACCTAAATATAATGATATGCAGGGTTAGGTAATTTTTTTTTAACTAAGTTAAGTTAACAGTGTTTCGTTCTTGTCCGGGAACACAGGCCACGCTGCCGTGCGTGCACCGATAACCCACTATTCCCGCTTTTGAGTCGAATCTACTGTTGTAGACGAGTTTTTCTTGTAATAATTCACCGAGTCGCGCTCCCGAAGGTTGAAATG
>NW_012093831.1:0-372 GCF_000956235.1 Wasmannia auropunctata | reverse complement strand
CACGGGTCATTACATAAATAGCGGATGACGTCATTCTGCGATCAGTGACGCATCGACGACAGCAATTAGACAAGCGAACCTTTTGCGTCAGCTCATCGATTAATGATTAAAGTCTCTCTGATTTTTTTTCTGAATCAGTAAACGTGATCTTCCATCGACATTCCGAAAATAACTTTTTTTTTTCTTTATTTAACGGCATTCGATTCCCAAATGATTCCGAAATTAGAAACTCGAGTAAACGACAGGGTCGAATCCAAGGTCCGACGTCCGCGGATTGAATCATTTAACGAAACGAAGGGGAGAGGGGATAGAAGAAGGGATGATGCATCCATGTCTACACTCTACCATGGATGCATCGACCGTTGACATCAA
>NW_012093830.1:0-344 GCF_000956235.1 Wasmannia auropunctata | reverse complement strand
TGGAGAAGCCAAACACGATAAAATCGAAAACTGCCCTCGGTTCCAACTTCCTCCGATTTGTGTAAATTGCAAGGGCGAACACCTCCGTACTGCTGCGAATTGCTCGATATTTACTACTCAGCGTCAAGTCAACGCATTAGCTTTCTCTGAAAACATTCCCTTAATAGAAGCAAGGAATAAACTGAACCTTCCATCATCTCCTAATCTATCTATTACCTCTGTTTCCTCGCATAGGGACTTCCCTTCCCTTACCCCAAAAACTCTTGGTTCCTAAACCCCCCCTTCGTCTTACTCACACAGAATTCCTCCATATGCGGTTCCCTCCGTAGGTTTTGCAGATTATA
>NW_012093829.1:0-876 GCF_000956235.1 Wasmannia auropunctata | reverse complement strand
GGGGGGGGGGGGGAGGATAGTTTCCATTTATTTTTACAAGTTCTAAAGCGATTCCATTTATTAATTTTCTCCAAATCCTCTTTATTTAAAAATGGCACCGAAGAAGCTTTTATGTATTATTTTTAGAACATATATAAATGGAAGAGGAATGCTCATAAGATGAACAGAGAGATATACGTTTGATATATCTCTCTCTCTTGCTCTTTCTCGAGTACTTTTTTGAAAGTGCGCATGCGCGCGGCCAAACCCGCCAAACGACGCGCATGCGCACTTTCGAAAAAGCACTCACAAGAGAAAGAGCAAGAGATAGGTATAGCGGACGTAGACCTCTCTGTTCATCTTATGGACATTCCTTTTCCATTTATATATGTTCTAAGGATTAGGCAGGAGCTTTAACATTTTTAAAAAGATTCCACATCTTTTTTTATCACAACTTAATCTTTAAATTTGTTAAGTTTATGTTAGATTTGAATCACAAATAAAATTTCTGCTAATGTAAAATTTATTCGCGTAAACGAGAAAGTTTTTATCTATCTGTACTTTTGACGATTAATTTATCACGATATTTTAAAAATTTAAATTTCTGCAATTAATAAACTTTTTATTTCTTGATATAAAAATGCCACTTTTAAATAATTAGATTTGCTTTTTGATATCTGTAAACAAGACTATTTTTCATTTAATTTTTATTTCTTATTGAACATTAATTGACTTTTCATAAATCTGATAATTTTGCTGAAAAGAATATTCAACTACGTTTCTTAATTTTTAAGTTTAAATCTTAATCCTATCCTATTTTTATTTCTATGCTCCTATATACCTTATATATTATTATTATATATTACACATATATACAGTCACCAAATTAATTGTCCG
>NW_012093828.1:0-2047 GCF_000956235.1 Wasmannia auropunctata | reverse complement strand
GTCAAAATTAATAAATCGATTTAATTGATTTAATAAGTCGATCGATTTATGGACGCAATCAGTGTCCAGCAGATTTATAGCTGTTTCTTCGCGTAACGGTCTTCCGAACGTGAACTTCGCCAGGACGCAACCCACTAACGCGGATGATTCGTCGGCCCGATCCTGAAAAAGGTATACCCCGATCGATATTTATTATAATGCGTGTATAACGCTCAATTTGGGACTCGCCATAATTCCGATAGCCATCTATGTAACGTCTATCGACGGACCTTTGAACGAAAGCGTGTCTCGTTTTATTTTTTATACATTTTTTACTTATATCAAAGAGGCCTATTCATTTGCAGTATATTAATTTACATTTTCATTAATCTTTCTAAAATTTATGGTTGTCACGCGCAAATAAAATGGAAAACTTTTCACTAAAAGATTTTATGATAATCATATGTTACTTTTATTTGAAAACGTGCAATTTTCGAACGTTTATTACGCAATATACAAATAATTCAAACATTTCCGTAGAGGCTTCGTAATGGATTCGTAATTTCAGTCGTTGCATCGTGCGTGGAGTTAACGTGATAAATGTCACCGGTTTCAGGAGGTCGATCCAGTGATACAAACGCGCAACGTCTAAGAGGACAGCGTCGAAAACGCGCGAAACGCTGCGTCAAGTCGTGCGATTGTATGCAAAACACGTTGCGCACGGCTCGTAGCCCGATCGGCCGATTATTAGACGACTGATACGTGACTGGAAACACGTACGTCGCCAAGTCACGCTGTGGAATCTTAATAAATTTATTGATATTGTCATACTGAAAACGCGCGAAGTGTCAACGTAATCCGCAGAAAGGGGACCGCGCCATGATTTTTACTGTCTTAATACGTCTCTTTGCCGGTATGCTTATTAATCGATACTGACATTAATCCCTATATAATCGGAGATTAGACTTAATACGAATGCAGAAAGACTGAAAGGATAAGCCGCATATAATGAAGAGACAGAAAGAGAGAGAGAGAGAGAGAGAGAGAGAGAGAATTAAGAATGGGATTCTCGAGTGAGAAGTCCGATTAGCTGTAACGGCGTAGGCTAAGAAGTTAACTGACTGCGTAATGTGTGCTGGACTTATTATCTCTAAAAGAGAATTCGAGAAGGAACTCTCGATATAATGACGCGTGTGTGAAACGTCCCGGGCTGCGGGACGTCGTCGGGATGGCTGCGCCGCAATCGGGTCCATGTTGCATTTACGCGAGATATTTTTGCACCTTGTCATTCGGAGAGATTATTTTCTAGCAATAATTTTGATACGCGAACTGGACGACGATGGTATTAATTCTGCGATATACATTCCGTTATTTTTTTACCGTAGCCAGCTATTTCTAAAAGAGATCATCATTGTTAATATAAGGACACTAATGTGGCACTACAAATTGATTAAATCTCGTTAAAAGTTTGTACCGATTGTTTTAATGCCTTATGACTAACTCGCGGTATAAAATATTAATTGCATTCTAATATAGGACACACATTTAGCTCAATTAATTTCATATTCCACGGAAGATAAGTTGCGATTGCTAACATGAATTGTAACATTTACATGGATTTATGTAATAATTGTTTGACTTAATGTACAGATTTCGTGTTGAATAATTGTACTTGACCAAAGCGGAGGGGCGGATTGGAGGGGTGAATTATTTGCACTCCGTTCTCGATTGTAAAGACAAACGAAAGATCCTCGTAGCGAAAACTTGCGAGCATGGACCCAGAGAATATTGTACATACTGTAAATGCACTCTCTAGCGTTACGGCATTATAACAATGCATTGTCTAAAAAAGAAAAAAAAAAGAAACGTACCAACGTCGCGGAGATTAGCACGAACGATTTATACATACACATACAAATATTATACGAACGTCAACGAGCGTAATTATATTTTCTCCGTAGCTACGATATAGATATATCGTTAAACGTTAACGTAGGAAATGAAGACCCGGAGACACCCAGCCGACACGTTTATAGCAAACCTCGTGATTTTTTCTCCCGCGTTTATT
>NW_012093827.1:0-1896 GCF_000956235.1 Wasmannia auropunctata | reverse complement strand
TTTTTTTCTGCATTGCAGACTTTTTAAGCAAATAAATTAATATGCACATTTCTATTGACAATTTTCTCCCACAAGCTCAGTATGGCTCTATTTAATATCTCCTTAACTTTGCTTATGTTAATAACTAGAAATTGGAACCTCTTAGGCATATATTATTATCTCTTTTCTCCGATGTTTGTTCCACAGAACGATAAATTCGAATAATAAACGTATAAAGTAATATGGCGATAAATAACGTAAAAATTAAAGGAGCGTTTATACAATATATCGTAAATCCGTGGATTTCAAGTAGATTATCCCTAAAGCGACGAGCCCAAATAAAAGTCTCATATTTATTACGGCCATTCTCTTCCGTCCGCGTGTTAAACGAAAACGACGTCGACGAACAGTAAAATGAATCGACGCAGAAAAGCGAGTTCCATTAGAAAGTATAATGAATCAAAACGACGGCATTGTCCCGACGTATAGTGCGCGTTTTTTGTTGAAATGCACAATATTTTTTTACACCGCATTGCTACACTCATTAAAAGTTACACGTGTAATTGCGTTAAGATAAAAATTCCAGCAGTCTTTATATTAAATGCGGGTGGCAGAAGTGTTTGTAAAATACTGGACCACACGCGGGAGAGGGAGACAATTGTGGAAAAATATTAGCTCTTGTATTAAAACTTCCGGAAAAGTTTTCAAATATAACTTTTAAGTATAATTAAAAGTCGCAGATAGAGCGAATGCAGCGCGTCGTTATCTTTCGCGCGCGTCTTCATTGTCCTCTCGGCGCGAAAGTGGGGTATCTCCCCGAGTGCGAGAGAGAATCTAGCCCTAGGAAGAGGATCCTTGCGCCGTGCGGTTAATGTCCCGGAAGGATCCGAGCTTTATATTTACTTTTATGCCTGCGTAAACGCCGGTCCATTCTGACGCATCTCCCAGGGCCCGATTTTTATCGGCGCGGATCGGCTCCGGGTTAAACCGATCAAGATGGAGAGGCTAAAAAGCCGTTTTGCGTTTATTCGTTATATCCTTGGCGCCCCTTCCGAAGCCGGGATGCGGAATCGTAAAAGGGGGAAGGAGCCTTCCTCCTCTCTCTCTCTCTCTTTCTCTTTCTTTCCCGACGGAGGAAGACGTCTTCAGCGGGAACCATGCGTGACGAAACTGCTCTGCGCTTTTGCTCTTCCGACAGGTCGAATGATCTCTCTCGAGGAAATTCAGCGCCGGCATTCGTGCGCTTTCGACGGGATCTGGGCGATTTTTAAGGCGGAAAAACGTCGGCGATCGACGGCGATTTTGGTTCTCACGGAAATACGAATGGAATGGATTCGCAAAGCGACGCGTGTGAAAATCTTCGGGGGAAAAAAATCCGGAAGAAAGCGATCTGCGCGCCTTGCCGCCTGTATTCCACGGGCAATAGTTTACTTCAATAACTTTCTACAAACGATTCTAAATTATTCTTTCAACTGAAGGAAGAACGAGAGAAATCGATGTATATTACGGACTTGTTTAATGTGGAATATTGTCGTGGGAGATATCGAATTTAAGACGTTTTAGAAGAGAGACGAAATTTTGTTTGATCTCCCTCGACTCTCATGGCCGGAAATGCAAATAACCGGGCAAGGCAATATTGAAGGAGAGAAAGGATCCGCGAGATAATACATTCTGGTTTTTGCCTGGGTGTAACCGGACTTTGCATTGGCACATGTACGTTTACAGACACGGCTTGGTGTCGATATCGAAAGTAAAAGGCCTTGTGCTGGTTCTTATACATCATGCCGGTAAACCAGTTTAACTTGGTCAACTGTTTCGACATTCGATTCTGTTTTGTAGCACCTTGTCAGACTTGGAGGATATTTTTACGAATGCGACAGTTGTAACGTATTTTATTTATACGTATTTATAAATAAG
>NW_012093826.1:0-2850 GCF_000956235.1 Wasmannia auropunctata | reverse complement strand
TATATATATATATATATATTAGATGTACAACTTTGCTTCCGCCATTTTTTCTTCTTTCTTCGGCTTTATTGTAAAAAACTGGTTTTGTGCTTAATATTTCAAAATAAATTTATATATATAGGATATATAAATCTATTTATTTATTTTGGAATATTAAGCACAAAGCTGAAAACTCTAGTTCATATCGAAAAGACATTCATTTTCCTAGTTGTATTTTTATATATCAGTCTAGTGTCATTGTTGCTTTTATTAATATTAAAACAAAAATTCCATCTTAAATTATTTAGACTGATGATTGTTTCAGCATTAAAAATGTAACAGAAAAGTAACGAATTGTTATTTTTTTAAGTAACAATAACAATAATGAATTATTTTTAAAAATTAGTAACTAATAACGGTAACTAGTTATTTTTTTAACTTGGTAACGAGTAACGATAACTAGTTACTTTTAAAAAGTAACTTTCCATTGCCTGTATATATGTATAGAAAAAATACTATGTACTTTTATCATGTATGTGCAACGGTGTTAACTATTCATAACTATTTATTATTAATTTTTCATTATTAATTTTTAACAGACTTACACAAAGAAATGTTAGAAAAAATACTGATTATTAATTGTTTTATATCACAGAAAAATAAAAGGTTTTTTTTATTTTAATTGTAATTTTTTTTTATTTTTATAGTAAGTCTGTAAAGAAAAATAAAAAGTTTTTTATTTTAATTGTAATTTTTTTTATTTTTATAGTAAGTCTGTAAAAAATTAGAAAAATAGTTATATAAATACATATGTATACAACACACTCCAAAAGTATTTTATTATTAATCTAATTTTGCAAATGTAATAGTGTATTATTTTATTTGTTCATTGAATTTATTATTTCCTAATTCCAATTTATCTTTATTATTTTCATTCATTGAATTTTATTAAAACAATAAATATTTTTACTGATGTTTAATAATAAAGAATATCAATTAATAATGGTTTATATCAATATGGTTTATATCTATATGGTTTATATCAATATGGTTTCATATCAATTATCATCAATTATCAAATCAATTATCAATTATATCAATATTTATTAATATAGTTTTCTTGATATGTAAGAGCATCTTCGTTATTAAAATAATTAGTAAAAGCATTACGTATTTGACATGCATTCTGTATATTGGTATTACTGCCAATATTATTTATATTTGCGAATGCTGTTGCTGGATCACTCGTCTCAGAATATCTTGTCATTGCATTTAACAAAGTAGTAATGTAATTGTCATTATTTTTACGAAGTAAATTATGTAAAACAATATTAGCTTTTGTTATACTTATTGCTGTTTGTATCGATGTATTTATATAGGTCATCTGAATATTCTCCATTGACAAGCAAGAAGTTCTAACCCACATTCTACTTTACAGTGCGTTTTACCAAGCCATAATTGAAAATTTTTTTCCTTCGGTAAGCTTCCTTTTCCGGGGTATAGTCGCATCATGAAATTTGTTAGTTGGAAAGCTTCGTCTTCTACCAGTAGGATAGAATAAGTCCTTTAGAAACTTGTTCTAGTGGTGAGATACTAATATCACCATTTAAAAATGCTTGACCTATCACAGATCTCGCTCATACTCCTCCATCACTTTGTCGTCTTGTTGCTTCAATACTAATTAGAATGAATTTATAAGTACTATCGCAAATAGCCATCAATGCTATGCTATGTGCGCTCTTATAATTATAGTATTCGGAACCAGAATTTGGGGGTGCCTAAAATAACTTTTTGATTGTAAAACTTTATATTAATATTTATACAAAATGATAAAATGAAATTTATCGGAATTTACTTGCACAACTATGTGTTTTCCATTTACAGCACCAAACAATGTGGAAAATCACAAAATTTATTTCAAAATTTTCTGCTATTTTTTTCCAATCATTGCAAGTAGGTTCCTTAAGAACCATAGGCATTAAAATATCCCATATTGCCTTACAGGTTTCTGCTATTATATTTGTTATTAATGGTTGTAATATTGAAACTTTATTGACCATAGAATCACCAGATGCTAAATATCTATAAAATAATGTAATTACAATAAAATTCAAATAAAAAATATACATATAATAATATACATATATGTTTTTGTATGCTCTACTATAATTACACATCTTATTACAAATTTTCCATCTCAGTGTAACTAACAATCGTTCTTCAGGTGAAATTGGTTCTCGACAGACTGTTTTTTTTTTTTCAATTTTGGGTGCTATTAACGTAAGCAATTCCTCAAAATCAGTTTTATTTAAGCGGCAATAATTTGTGAATAAATCATAATCTTCCATCAATATAGGAATAACAATTATGTAATAAGCACCTTTAACTTTTCTGTTACTGAAAAACTGATACCTAATATCTTTTTTTTTATAATTTCTTTTATTAAATCTATTAAAAATTATAGTCACCATAGCCACTATTCTTTTTCGCTGCACTTGTGCTGCTATACTGATAAATACTGATCA
Source organism: Wasmannia auropunctata (assembly GCF_000956235.1). Classification (NCBI taxonomy): domain Eukaryota; kingdom Metazoa; phylum Arthropoda; class Insecta; order Hymenoptera; family Formicidae; genus Wasmannia; species Wasmannia auropunctata. The sequence goes on along the minus strand of NW_012093826.1, from coordinate 346 downwards.
ATATAATAAAGTTTATCTGTGCAAAACGAGGAGTATTGCATTCATATAATATAATATAATATAGTTAAGAAATATACAATATTAAAATATAAATATTTCATATTATAAAATATTAATTTATTATATAACATTATATATAAAAAAGGTTATATAAAATGTAAATATGATAATAAATACATATATTCGTATACAGTACTCGGAAGTTTTAATAAATGTTTTATTGCAGTTGAAAGTTTAAATTAATTTTTTTGTAAAAAACATAAACTACCTTGATAATTAAATGCACACAATATTTATATCTTATAGATACTACGATTAGCTATTAATGTGCATGCAACCCATACGA
>NW_012093825.1:0-1110 GCF_000956235.1 Wasmannia auropunctata | reverse complement strand
GGGGCTTAATTAATGCACCGTTACGCAATAAACGCGTCCTGTTGGGAAGTTTGCAGAAGCTAAACGCCTCATTGAAGAAGGTGTCGCGTCGGAATCTTTAAAAACGTCAATCTATCACAAAGCGACAATAAAAAAGGAATTCCAAGAACGTAGCTATTTATATTTTATTTTTGATCTTGAATTTATTTGAATTTAGCATTGATATATAATCTTTACGTAATTTGTTAAATGCTAAGGAAGATGCGACAGAAAGCCAATATACTGCAAAATTATTTTTCTGTTAAACATTTAAACTTGCACGAACAAATTTCTTATTATAAATCGGAATTGATGAGTCGCATCTGAGATTGTCTTAGCATTAAGTTGCATAGACTATAAATATATCGCAATTAATGATAGAATTGAGGCGATGTCAGCGGAGCGCTATAAATTATTCGGATCCGTTTGGTAGCGACATTAACATGCAACAAATAAAGCACCGCTAAGGACGAAGCGTGGAAACTAATTAAGATTGCAGGAGGAAAGAAAGGAGAGAGGAGAAACGCGATGCGAAGCGACTCCGAGAGAGACTACTTGCGGCACGGGGAGACTCTCACTCGCCGGTTCATACAGAAGCAAAACTGCGAAACAAATCGTATTGATTAGATCGAGTCGTTACTTACTCGCGCGGCAGAATTTTAAGGAACGCCTCCCGTTGCTTCGCGCCCGCGCGAAGGAAAGCTTCGTGATTCAACTCAATTATCCCCGCCGCTGTTTATCAGGATTTACCGTGCGTTTCGCGTTGCCTCGCGTGCACTTGCGTGCGTTATTTTTCTAATGAAATAGTGTGGAATTCAGCATGGCTTTTGGTCGAAAACTAACGGAAATGTATGGTAAAACGAAACGAGACAAGGAAAAGAAGTATCGAACAGTTTTTCAATATTTTATTTCTATATAATATTTTATTTGTAAAAACTTTTTTCTCTGGTATTTGATGGCTCCTCCTTAATCTTTATCTTTAATATAAGATCTTTTGTAAAAATGTTTTTTATTTTCTATCTTTTTAGAGCTTTCAAGAAATTTGGGACATAATTCATTTCAAACGCAAATGTTGGAAATGTATTTTTTTTT
>NW_012093824.1:0-891 GCF_000956235.1 Wasmannia auropunctata | reverse complement strand
GTGTGCTCTTCCGATCTGTAAAATGTTTTGGTATTCTAGCAATCAGTTTGAATTTTTAACAAAATTATTTTCAGATCTGTATCCAGCAAAAATTTCAGACCTTCCAGCAAAATTGTTCTTTCCGTGTACCAAATTGTACAATTTGTTGTTTTAATACAAGAATCTATCTCTTATTCTTTCATCAGATTATATTCATATGAGCATTAAGATCCAAGAAAAAAAAATCATCTCGAGTTTTCTTATCAACTCGATCCGCAATTTTCTAATCATATGTCTCGTTCGTCAATTCTGCGTACGTTTCTTGCGGATCACGCGATTCCCCGCGTTCCGCTTATCACAGATAAATCTCTTATAAATAGAAGTCCGAGCGACCAAGAGAAGCGCGGAAGCGATAGCTCGCTGATTTCTGCCCGCGCGAGTTTTACACTCGAATAATCCCGTGCATCTTATCGGATCATTACGGAGCCAGGGATGTGGCCTCGGGCGGTATAATTCCTAGACTGATTTCCTCCGTCCCGCCACGACAATGAATCCTGCTTGCTCCGTCCTCTCCTTGGGCTTCCTTAATGGATACCGGCGTCACACCGTGCATCACCAAGTTCAACGATCCGGCACCGTTACTTTTCTCGAGAGAGCGAGGAGACGGCTCTCTGTGCCGGTCGCGGGTTGGCGAGAATTTTTGGCTATTTTCGACTTCAAAGTTCCCTCCTCTCGCGACCTCGCCCGGTCGCCTCCGGCACTCCGGCCCGTCTGGCTCTATAGCTTCAAATGCTTTATTTTCGCGAGCGAGTCTTACGAGTCTCGCGCGAGAGCTGAAACCGGTATACCAATCTTTGTCGCTTCAATTTTCGATGCTACGAAGATATGTGCTACGGAAAATCTGATGACGTG
>NW_012093823.1:0-799 GCF_000956235.1 Wasmannia auropunctata | reverse complement strand
TTGTCCATTTACTAAAAACATCAAATATTACAATATTAAAATATTTATATTATATTATTGTTTTCGTGTACAACGATATTTTCTACCTAGTTTTTACCTTTTATGTTCAACTCGAGTGTATTTGTTTCGTTATCGCGTGCCATATCGCGAAATGGATAATTGTGAATACTTGAAAACCTTTATAACTTTATATATTGCGTTATTTCTCTCATTAAATTGGAATATATGATATATATTGGCCAAAAAAGTTATGCGAAGGCACGATTGTGTCAATTACATGTCTCTTCAACATCCAATGCCTTTTTTTTTATAAACCGAATCGAATTATAAATTTTGTTTGTCGAGAGGCAATTGTCTTGGAATTATTATTCTTATTACCGTTTAGACGTGGATATAAAAATGAAATTGTTACGGATTATACTTTTATTATCACATATTTTTTATATAATATATGTATACAACTTTAAATTTAACTTTAGAGCATAATATTTACACTGAATATACAATAGACATAGTTATAGCCAGTCTTGGATTTTGATAGAGAGAGAGAGAGAGAGAGAGAGAGTGAGAGAGAGAGAGAAAGTGTCATGAAATAAGTGGCCAGTGAACAAAGCATAAAAGTAAATGTCTAATAAATCAAAGCTTTTTTAAGAAGAGAGAGAAGATAAACCGCCGAAATTTAGCAGTCGCGCGAATCGAGAGCGAGGACCAAAGAAGAAATTGGCTGACCAAATGGGACCCGCGGGTATCGAAATAGGGGCGGTTTAAATCGAGATAAAGAAAGAGAGAGAGAGAAGAA
>NW_012093822.1:0-763 GCF_000956235.1 Wasmannia auropunctata | reverse complement strand
GACTCGACGAAAACGATTTTCTCAAACTATAAAAATTAAGTTGACGATGCGTTATTGCATAATACATATGCGAGACGTTACAAATAGCTATTAATAAATAAACAAGCGCGTTTGTCGCGATAAAGAGCAGCGTGAAAAATTTGGAGATCCTCTCGTTTTGGCGTTATCAAATATATGACGATATGTGGTTGACTTTATGTGGCCGTGTTAATATTTTTTTTCGGAACACGCTGAGTGTCTAGGCGATCTCATTCAGGCAGGGATATTTATCGCGAGTGGCATCTTGTATAGAATTCCTCTTTCTCTCTTTTTCTCCTTTCATTCCCCCCCCCTCTCTCTCTCTCTCTCTCTCTCTCTCTCCGATGCCGCTTTCACGATATGAAATTGAGAAGCGTGATGGCGGGCGTAAACTATAGGTTGCGCGATGTAGGAATCACGTTACAGGAGCCATTGCCCTGGCTTGACCGTGGAAAAATTGACGTGCACCGCTTATTTATCGCGATGATATCCAGAGAATAAATTCTGAATTTGACAGCGAATTCGATTTTGAAAACGAGCGTCAAACAGTTTTAGAAACTCGGTGCACGCTTCCCTGGTTCCCAGGATACGAATTTGCTTTCGTTAACTAAACGTAGAATCTCGTGAAATATAATTTTATAATAGATTTATGAGAAACTTTAGCGATATGAACTTTCATATATATAGTATCTGGCCGATTTAACTCCGATGTGAGTCGATACGCCGCCGAGTCGAGGGGGGGGGG
>NW_012093821.1:0-748 GCF_000956235.1 Wasmannia auropunctata | reverse complement strand
TCCAATTTCTTCCACTATTACTGTAATGAATTACTGCAGGCGATGCGCATCCTGCAACCGAGTATTTGGTGAAAAGCTCTCGACTGACTAATTTGACACATACTTCGTTAATCTCATCACTGTCTTAATATTCGCGGGCAAAATCGGCATTCCTCAAAAGATCGAAAGAAGAAGCGGACAGAATGAATTATTATCGTCCTATATCGGGAAGTATTCGAGACGTTATCCTGCGGAATTACGGCCGCAAAGTTCGCGAGGATAATAGCGTGCAGCCTCGGGAAAGATCGATGATCTTGCTCGTTTAGGAACTTCCGCGAATGCCGGCGCTTAACGAGAATTCAAAAGGGTTGAGGGTCGGCCGTGTCGCGACCGTAAAGAACGATGCTATTTTAGTCTCGTCCTATCTTCGCTTATCCTGCGACGCGAACGGCAAACTCGATTTTCAATGCTGTCCTATATGAATCGCGAGAACAGACGACGTACAATAATACGCGAAAACGATGCATGATTAATTATCACCTCGTTGTCATATAGCACGCGTTTTTTACAAATACTTAATCAAGACAAATCTCGCAATTGATTTCGCTATGAAAAGAAGTTCCAGATATACTTTTTAACTAATGGTATTTGAAATAAAATTCCTTTTCATTTGAAAAAAAAAATAAGTTAAAACTGAAATTTTCTGTTTGCATGCAATGTATTTATGCTGTCTCTTATACACATCTCTGAGCGGGCTGGCAAGGCAGAC
>NW_012093820.1:0-904 GCF_000956235.1 Wasmannia auropunctata | reverse complement strand
TTGATTTGTTGAATTGCAGAAGAATATGAATATCTGAATAAAACACCTGTTTTTATAGAGGACCACCTGCCTAAGCTTCTTTCGCAGCGATTGTGAAACGACAGATACAGTGACATCAGCAAATGTATTTTGTCCCTCATGAAGAGGAGTCTTTTTTAATAGAAAAAAATACAGTTGTATCTGCGATGAAAAAATTCATATGAAAAGCATCGACACTCGATTAATGGCAACTTCAATGACATCGTTTATAAATTTGTACTATACGTATAACGTAATACACCGCTATTTTTCCCCCGTGAGTGTTTTGACGGGATTAATATGGAAAGAGAGAGAGAGAGAGAGAGAGAGAGAGAAGGGCGGGATCATCCGAGATTAGTTAACGCAAACTGTCGGTGCAACGTGATCTTAGTTAGCCGAGATGGGTTTACAAAAGCAGCGGCTCGCTGGGACGAGCCGGTCGCGCTACCGAAGCTCGGTGCTCGCGTGACTGTGCAAACAAGTGGCACGTCGAGAATGTTTGTTAATGATAATGACCATTAGAACGTCGGTCCGGGCCGCGCGCGGGATTCCCCTCGCGATGATTCTTCCACTTAGCGCCCCGGCGCGCTCGCCGAGAGAGCTCCCGTCTTATGTTTGCCCGATGATAACAAAGGACTCTTCTCGGTCTCGCCTCTGCCTCCGGAATGCCCGGGAACGAGAGAGAGAGAGAGAGAAAGAGAGAGAGAAGGGAATTGTAGCAATTGATCGGTACGTTCCTTTTTGGACAAATATTTTCATTAACTCCGCCGCGCCGTCCGTCTGTTTATTCCAAACCTCGCGCCTGTCATCCGATTCTTTCTTGCGAGAGGACTTGTCCGTTTTAGCGATTGACATTTTCTACTGCAACTCTCTCTCTCTCTCTCTT
>NW_012093819.1:0-778 GCF_000956235.1 Wasmannia auropunctata | reverse complement strand
CTCACAAAAACTACAAGCATGTTTAGATCAACATAATGAACATTTTGAACATTTATTGCAATAATAAAAAAAATTTGTTTCAAACTTTTAGTCTGACTTCTTTCAGTTTATATTCCAAAAAGTTAAATTTTTTAAAAAATACTCTAATACAAAGACGTTCAGCTCATTGAGCATTATCGATAGAATGATTCCAAAATATCCCTTCCCTCAAAAAATATTTTTATTGATAGTAAAAAAAATCAAGGACATTAAGACAACTCAAGATCATCAAAGTATATCCCCCTCCCTACTTATCCTACAATTTTGACGATAAGCGTCTTCCTCCTAACTGTTTTTGAAAGTGATGAAATTTTTATCACTCACCCTGTATATTATTATAAAATATTAAATATAGTTATCATAAAATGTTATAAAATATTAAATATATATAGTCTAACCTGAGATCGTATCATAACGTGCGTAACACGATCGTCAGTGCGTACTGATAGCACAAAATCGCCTGGTTTACTTTGAGACTCGCGTACTAAAAAAGATCCATTTTTCCCACGTTCCAACATTAACCGTTCTGCTTCTTTCGCTGATAAATGGCCGTGGAACCACCTTTAGTTATTTAACTGTTACTACATGATATATTAAAGGAGAAGATGATATTATGGCAATTATAGATATAATAGCCCCTGTTAATATCTCTGCAATTAGGTAGCAAATATTTAATGAGTACTTACAAAATTATTTGTTTAGTAGTCCTCCTTTATGCAAAGGTGCTAATATGTCAATA
>NW_012093818.1:0-647 GCF_000956235.1 Wasmannia auropunctata | reverse complement strand
ATTGATTCAGGAGGAATCTGGGGACATCACGATAAAGGCTGAAAATGAGGAAATACCAAGTAAAAAAGCTAGAGTCTCAGGTATTTTTTTTTTAATTGCATGTAACGTATCTCGAATTGTATGGGCAATTCGTGAAATGGATCGATTCTTATAGGTATGGAGTTCTTACTTGGTAGTCTATGCACCACGAAGGCTGGCATGTCCGCGGAGGAGAAAGCAGATCTCGAGGTTGTACAGTATCAGTCGGAGCCTACGGCACCCCTCGATTGCTGTCCCCTGCAATGGTGGTCGAAAGTGTCCGCGAAATGCCCGAATCTGGCGAAGTTGGTGAGCAGGTATCATTGCGTGCCCGCTTGCTGTGCACCACCATCGCGCATTCCGCCGGAGGTACAGATTCAGTATGATACAAAGCGCGCGATTTTGCCACCTTCTCTGATCGATAAACTACTTTTCTTACATGGTAATCACACTATGCAGATGTGAATAGAATGTCTATAAGCTTGCTCCTGAAAAATACCTCGTTGATGATAATTTTACAAAAAATATAGTTTACTTGCAATAATTTAAGTACAAATTGACACATATGAGTGACACAAGTGTGAACTCTATGTAACTTTCTTTAATTTCGTATGCCGTCTTCTGCTTGA
>NW_012093817.1:0-631 GCF_000956235.1 Wasmannia auropunctata | reverse complement strand
TTATAGCGGACTTTTGGAAAATGAAGTGAATAATCTTACAGGAATAGCACTTTCCTGCACATCAGACGTCGAATATTCTACGACAAAGCGTGCCCCCTGTGTACAGATCACATTAGGAGTCCAATCGTAGCTGGGTGTAGCCAGCCACTTTTGGATGCATAATGCAGTCTCTCCAGTCTCCGGGCTTCCCTGTCCTCCCTAGAAACCGCCTCATGCCGCAACCTACCCGTGTCGTGACCAGGCTGCGAACTAACAGCTACGGCTTATATGCGCTCTTACTCTTTATTGCATGAACCACCCTTGGGCTCGAATCTGCTCTTTATCTTCAGTTACCACCTATAACGTTACCAACATATCGGTTTCATAATTCGTAAGATATGAATTCGATGGAAGTTCAAAGCTTTTGTTAATACGGTTGAAAAGTATTTCTAATTTTTTTTTTTAATAATATGATTATTTATTGTTCAATAAAATTTTAATAAAGAGCATATAAATACCTTGAGATTTTTGTCTATATAGTGTAGATTTGTTTTTTTTATTTTGTAAAATAAAATGTGTACACAAAACATTTTAAAAACTCTCCTTCTTAAACGATTTCTTCAAATACGATTCTTTGCTAATTTTTATAAAC
>NW_012093816.1:0-2161 GCF_000956235.1 Wasmannia auropunctata | reverse complement strand
AATCTAATTTCGGCGTCCGATAATCGCCTTCGCTACCGATCGAGTAAAGGAAAATCGCCCCTTTCTCAATTGTGCTCGCTACTCGCCCCACCGTTCGAGGTCCATCCCTATCGGCGCGGTTTGTTATATGTCGCGACGCAACGACGTCGCACGTCATCGATGGGTCCTCTTGAGTCCCTAAGCTGCCCATATGTTTGGATCCATACCCTAATAAATCTAGCCGTAATAAACATAAGTGCTCATAGGATTCTTTCTGGCTCTCTTATCTTAAAATGCCTAATCTTTCATCTATTGTTTACTCTACAAAATGTTCCCCGCGAGACTCGAAACAAAGATCTATCTTGAACGAAAACAAGTTAGTTCTGGGTGCTTAATTGACCGACGCCGCGTCGAGATTCCATGCGAGTCGTATATACTTTTTGCGTAAGAGTGGCCGAACTGTCCGTGTCTTTTCGTATTGTGTACGAACGCATTTATATATGTATACGCATATGTATCGCATGTGTTTTATGTTATGTTACGTATGTCGTGCACGACTTTCGGTCTCGTCGTTACATATATTAATATCACATAATATTATAATTAACATTATAACGAGACAGTTTGTGTACTAAGCACTAAATGTGTTTAATAGCAAATTAATATACGTGTTTTGTTACTGACGTTGCAATGATATCAATATGATTTGACAAGTGTCCCGAGGTCATGATAGAAATTTCTATGGCATTCACTATCAGAAAAGCAGTATTTTTATTTGCATCAACACACAAGAAATGTGATAAGTTTTAATATAACACTAATAATAGTCATAACTTATATAATCGAGATTGCAATGCAAAATTATGTAATAATAAATTTTATTTCTTAATAGATAATTACAGTAGAATAGGTAAGATAAAGAATGTTATTGCTGATTTAATATAGGAAAAATGTTATAATTGCTATAAATATTTTATATTGTATACATTAATTATAACGTTAAACATTTTTATCTTAATTAACAAGGTGTAGTTAATTAATTGTTATACCATTGATCTACATTCTAAATTATGCGATTATTTATTAAGAACTTTGCAAGAGGACATTAAATACATCGCACATAAGAAGATTATACGATTTAAACAACTATGATTATACACAAATTTATACTTTTTATCGTATGGAGATAATCCCTTCCAAAGAGCTTTTAGAGTAGGGTAATATATATATCAATCCTTGTCGTGAGGCGCGGTATTACATTCCGTGATATACTACAAGAGAGAAATTATCAACATCTTGCTTAAGAAAAATTCAACTTTGTTAAATTTTGCAAAAATGGCTGCTCTGAAATTTTTAACGTCAGAACAGAAGCAATTCTGGCAGGAAAATGGTTACATCAAGTTGTCGAACGTGTATTCTACGAAGGAAATGAACGAGATATCGGACGCCTATAATAAATTGTTCGAAAGAAAACATCGCGAAAATCTGAAGGGTTTGGAGGCAGGTTGGGTCGGAGATGATATGAAGAAATTAGCTGGACATATTGAGTATACTGTAAGTAAGAAATACACTTATTATCGTTTCGTATTTTGCTTAAAGCTATTAAGTTTGGTTATTATACAGGGTGTCCAGTATTCAATGGTAAAGCGCTCGTGGTTCTCGTATGGGCAGGTAGAGTAGGCTAAACTGAATTGAAAAGTCCTCTACCATTTTGCGATCTTTGCAATAATTATCGAGATATTAATCATTAAAAAAAAGGTAATTATTTACAGTAGGGGAACCAGCACCGATAACCTTGACATATGTTATCAAGGTCATAACCCTGAATGACCTTCAGATGGTTTTAGCCGTCGCTCGTTATTCGTTAAAAAGTTATTAACAAAAAAAGTAACAAAAAAATAATCCTAATGGAAGGTTGGGGGGCGGAGCCTCTTCCCCCGCCTGTTACATAGCTAATATCTATTGTAGAAACAGAAAATACATGCTTTAATGCTCCTATTTGTTTATCAAGGCGAAGATTTAATAGATATTCAATTTAACCAGAGTTGGGTAGTGGCTAGTTAAAAAGATAAAAGTTAAGTTAAAAAGTTAAAAAGTTAAATAATTTTAACTTAACTTAGTTACATTTTAGACTCTTAACTTTTAACTTAATTTAGTTACATTTTATCGGTAACTATTAACT
>NW_012093815.1:0-598 GCF_000956235.1 Wasmannia auropunctata | reverse complement strand
ATAAAAAAATTATGTAAGTATTAAATAATTGACATACCAATTTAGCAGGTAATTTCAGCTTCTACCATATCTCACATTTTTCTTCTTGTTAATGCACATTTCTGAATACTTTTGCCTTAATTTTTTACGTATAATAATTCAAATTGTCGGAATGTCAGATTAACTGTAAACATTTTTATAGATTATGTTATATCCAGATTAACTATGTCATGTAATTTAATTGATAAATGTTACATTGGATAACGTAAATAACTATACACGCATCAAAAGTATCTTATAAAAGACAACTTTCGGACGTTTTTGCAGAAAGCCTTAAAAAAAGTATTTAAGACGGTTTTTTTTTAGATATGCATGTTATCTGGGATCTATTAATCTTTCTTCAACTCTACACGCTTGATGATTAATCTTGGTATAGGTCGAACGAAATGTAATGGAAGTAATTGGATCAGGTCAGCGAAAACAAAAATTACATAACAATATTAATTAACTATCGCGCGAGAATATTAACGAATATAATTTATCTAACAATTCCACAAACGTCTGATGTGACAGATGTAATTTGACTAACGTTATCGGATTTTAATGCGAATAAACTATT
>NW_012093814.1:0-1504 GCF_000956235.1 Wasmannia auropunctata | reverse complement strand
CATGTAATGTACGTAAATTATAGATTTTCCACTGATACGAGAATATAGCCTAAAAGATATAGAATAGAAAATATTTAAACAAAAATACATTAAAAATATATTATAGAATAAGAAAATAAAGTATAAACAAAATTTGCGTGTGGCTAGATATTATAAAAATGATTACACACTAACAGCTGTGTTGGCTCGCATTGGCGTTACTTCTCTATTGTTGATTTATTCTGACTGTTAATTTATTCTTGACAAACCCTAAGATGTATATTTGAAAGTATAAAAAAGTAACGATAAAAGTAACGGCAAATTCGTTACCGTTAGTGCAAAAATGTTACGACGTTACCGTTACCGTTACAGAGAGAAAAAAGTAACGATCGTTACTGAAAAAAAGTAACGAAAATGGTAACGGCGTTACAAGTAACGCGTTACTTCCCAAAATAACAGTTATATGAATATCTTTTTTTCTACGCTTTCAATCGTAACGCAAAAAGGATTTGTATTATTTGTTCATGTAATCCATGTGGTGGGACGTACGCATTTTGTATCATATGAGCTACAGAACTTTTACAATAGTGAAATGTTTACGTCAGATGACAGCTGTACGATCCAATAAATGTAATTTTTTTTGCTTTTACTATAAATTCCTTTGTCTCACAACTACATTCCAATCCTAAAAGGATTTTCAATTCTGTTCAGTCAATTTGAAGATATTCATATATTAACTGTAATGTATCCGTCTTGCAAGCATCGGTTTAATTTCTATAAAGTTAAAATAAAATGAAAAAAATTATTTGAATTTTGTATCATTTCTTTATTGCACTAACTGTTCAAAATCGTTATAAACATTATATCTATGGTGTACAATGACCCATATTTCTCTTAGTTTTCTATTTCCTTTTAGAAAAAACAAATTTGAAAATCTAGGCTTATTTTGGGTTTTTAAAGGATTTTATTCTTTCAGGTTTTCAAATCAGTCAAAATATTTGTAACTATCAACCTGCGTATTACGATATTTTCTTGTACAGTATACCAAAATAAGATAATGCACAGTTTTCTAATAGTTTGAAATTGGTTTGACTGGATTGGAACAAATCCTTTATTTTAATCTAAAATAAGTTTAAAATAATGAAAAATAAAAACGGATTTAAGGCAATGCCGGAAGGTCCGAAAAATTTGCACGAGGTCGATAAAACAGTCTGTTCAATTTCAATGGTACATACCTTTAAATTCTTCTCACAATATCTTCTGTCTCAGTCAAACACATACACATTGTTCTTATCTAACTTATTGAAATGCCATCTCTTGCATAATCCGGCACTTCCTACTAGACGCAATTTTTGCTGTTTTTATCATACCGTATTTTGGTTATGCGTACGAATTACCACAAATTGCAGTTCAGTGGATATCTTTTTTCTACGCTTTCAATCGTAGCTCAAAAGGCTTTGTATTATTCGTTCATGTAATTTGTGGTGTAAGACGTAAGCATTTTGTACATATGAGCTACAGAACT
>NW_012093813.1:0-618 GCF_000956235.1 Wasmannia auropunctata | reverse complement strand
GAGCGCGCTCTCTCTCTCTCTCTCTCTCTCTCTCTCTCTCTCTCTCTCTCTCTCTCTCTCTCTCTCTGCTGCCGAAGGAACTCACTTAGCCGTTATATTAGCAGATTATGTTAGCGCTATACAATCGTCGTACTCTTGTCCTGACGTCGTGGGAAAGAACAGAGTCACGTCTCGCACATCACATTTTTTTTTATAACTCGCGAAAGAAAGAATCCTCGCCATATATCTCTCTCTCGAGTAGACCAGTTCCACAATAAATTACACGTAGCTCTAACGACTCTCTCTCTCTCTAATACGAGATCTCAACAAATCACTGTCGTGTGACAAGTCACACGCGTCCAAAACAGGAAGATTTCGCAGCCAATCCAGACAAACGTGCCGCAACGCGAAACGCGAGTTTTGTGAAAATTCGGCGAGTCGGGAGTACGCCTGCTCCATCGCGAAAGGTAAAAATCTAACGGTCTCGTCTCGTAACGCCTTACAATAATTACACTCTTATCGATAATTTCGTCCACGCCCCGCGCTTGCTTTCCTTTTTCCTTCCCCCAATAAATATCTCGGCCTCGTCTCCGTAAATTCCCCGCGAAATTCCTAACGTAACGTATCGTACTTTTTTTT
>NW_012093812.1:0-642 GCF_000956235.1 Wasmannia auropunctata | reverse complement strand
TATTGTGGATTGGAAAACACAATTTATTATTGAACTATTTACAAATTTTTATTTGCAGTTAATCGTCTAATATATTGCATGTTCAAATCAATATTACGTCCTTTTAATTTTACTCAATAAAAATAAATTTTGGAATCAAGTTAGATTTTAAATACATTAAAAAAATACATTTATGTGTCAAAAACAAATATTATATAAATAAAATAAATAATTAGAATAAAACAATGTTAAATAAGGGATTGAAAATTATTTAATTACACTTAATTTAATAACACATTTACCGTATTATCTTGTCGTATTGTTGTCGAATCTTCATCTCATCCGAATCTAATGGTTTGAACGGCTCTTCGGTAAGGCAGTCAATTAATGCTACCATATTTCCATAATTTAAACATATAATAATCATTTTATAGCATGAAGCGGATGTGGTCAACATTAGATTCAAAGTGCTTGTGAAAGCATCAGTGTCTTCGGCGTTCAGGATAATATCCATAAGTTGCAACAGTGAAAATATGTATAAAATGACAATCACTTGTATACTATAGATATTATAAAGGATTCGTTTAAATAAAGACGTCCATAATCGCGGTCGGAAACACCCAGCGATCGTAACGATTGTACAATTCAATTTAAGAGCATGCA
>NW_012093811.1:0-391 GCF_000956235.1 Wasmannia auropunctata | reverse complement strand
GTGTGCTCTTCCGATCTATAATTTTCAAGCAAAACCTACGTAAAACTATTTTTAGCTTAAAATTAAAGTATTAAAATATTTTTTATTAATATAATACCCCTCTTTTAAAATAAAATTCTTTTTTTAAATAAAGCATATAAATATTAATCGTTGGTATACAGAGCAATATTTTTCATAAAAATAAAAACAATTTTCTTTAATAGAAAAAAGCAATATTGTAAATATTTATCAAATATTTTTTTAATTTTAGAGGTAAAATGTATTTAAACAATATTTTGACTGAAAATTAAAATCTAACAATTTTGTAAAACATATTGTAAATATAATTGAACTTTGACGTTGCATTAAGCGGTGCAAACAGTGATGCAAAATTGTTCTATTTTTAAAATGC
>NW_012093810.1:0-371 GCF_000956235.1 Wasmannia auropunctata | reverse complement strand
GACGTGTGCTCTTCCGATCTTTAATCACGGTTTTATTTACTTTTTATCTTGTTCTAATTCTTAAAAGTAGAAAAAGATACAAAGTAAGTTAAACCTGGAATTAAAGTTAATCTTCCTTGGTAGAAATAGACATTAAAGTAATTTGCGATGTGTGTAAAATTCAATCGTGGCTTGCTTTTGCGTATCTCGATCATGTTTATCGGTTCACGCTTAACTGTCAGATACTGCAACTGCAATATCGTATATCGACTTTATTGTCCGCGCCGCGCGCATCTCGCTCACGCAGTGAATCTTCGTACTGAGTATTTTTGTTACTTGTGTTGCATCATACAGAACGAGAAAGGGTCGCCAAGGCAGTGACACCTACGAGG
>NW_012093809.1:0-482 GCF_000956235.1 Wasmannia auropunctata | reverse complement strand
ATTCTCTCTGAAATAGACATGGTTCTGAGCAAGCAACCTTTCTTCCGCAATCAGAGCCCGTATTGCTGCAGTAAGCGCTTCGTGTATAATGGAGAATTTCTCCCACTCCTCCTTGAGTGCAGCAAGACGTGCCTGTATTCGTTCATTATTCAAATTACTTATCCCGACCTTGACGAGATTGTCATATGTATTTGCAATTAGATTATTAAGAGCAATCTGCTGATCTAAACGAGCTTCTACGTGTGCAAGTCTCATTTTGAAATGACCAACGTATTATCCGGCTCGAAGGACCAAATGTTCGATAGCGACAATGAAATTTTCGTTGGCCATACAAATCTTTAACACTGTATAGAATTTTGGAATAATATTTATTTTGGTATAATGATTATGCTTTCTAACGGAATATATCATATAATTTGTGTAACTCAACGACTTAATTAATAAACTTAAGACAACTATATCTTTACATTTTAAATATAATA
>NW_012093808.1:0-719 GCF_000956235.1 Wasmannia auropunctata | reverse complement strand
CCGCGAGGTGGCGAGATGCGAGTCTTCAGTCTTTGTTAAATCTGGCTAGCGTGTGGACTAACGCATGTAATCCTTATATTTCTTTCCAATATATATTCTTTATTTTCATATAGAATCGGTTGTGAATTCATTGAATAAACCATTCTCCGATTCCTACAAATTCGAAGGGAAAATTTTTAATTTTTTGTGATTTTGGATTATGCACTAGTCCTTACATCTTTACTAAAATAATGAAGCCTGTTAATAAAATGAGACTACAAGGAACAATTTTGGTATTGTACCTAGATGATTTCCTATTTATTCATAAGTCAAAAATTATATATGAGAAAAACATAAGGGAAGCAATTGATATTCTGGAATATCTAGGATTTATTATAAACTATCAAAAAAGTTCCTTAATTGCTAAACAAAAATGTAAATATTTAGGTTTTATTATACATTCAGTTAAATTTTCTTTAAATTTGACAGATAGAAGAAAGAATTAGATAATAGAACTAGTGAATAAATTTGAAACTGTGTAAGTTTGAACGTTCCCGCCAAACATGGTCGCGGTCGCGGTCATGAGACGGAGTAACTTCCGGGCGGAAGACTTCGCTCGAGAACAAGGATTCAGGGTGATCTAATATAATTGATATAAAAGCGTGTAATCAACATTTGTGTTGATTCAGGTGTGTAACTGTCTCTTATACACATCTCTGAGCGGGCTGGCAAGGCAGACC
>NW_012093807.1:0-804 GCF_000956235.1 Wasmannia auropunctata | reverse complement strand
TCCCGGTCGCGTTCCCGTTCTCCTGTTCGTCGCCCTAGTGCTTCCCCGTGTAAAAATCCGACGCAGTTCCTAAAAGATAACAAGGTCGACAGTGCGGATGCATGTGCCATGGCATCCAACAAGAAATCGCGTAAAAAACTTAAGAAAAAGCAAAACGGCGATGCGTCCACAAGTACCCAAACAAAAGATGACAGCTTTATCCTTACGACAACCCTGCTTCTAGTCTACGAGTAGCCTACTGGAGTTGTCGAGGAATTATTAACAAAAAACCAGATGTCGAGAAGCTGTTAGAGGGGCTGGATGTACTGATAGCCGCGGAAACGTGCCTCTCTAGCCAAAATGAATTTTTCCTCCGCGGTTTTGAAACTATCAAACACGATAGTGGTTCAGGTAAGAGGGGAATCGCCGCATTCATAAAAAAACCACTAAAATTCAGATCCATCGACTCTCAAATTCAACTAGATCCGTCCTTCGAATCAATCGCGATCGAAATTTCTTCGTGTGGTAAATCTAATCTTGTCATAGGAATCTATCGCCATCCTAATTTTCCGCCTTCCTCGGATGGTATTCGGAAAATCTTAACTTTTGCAAGTAATCATACGGACTCAATAATTATGGGTGACTTTAATGGGCATCATTTCTTATGGGGATCAACCTGCTCCACTTCAAATGGACGGCTCGTCACGGATGAAATCCAAGCCAATTTAGTCCTCTTAAGCCCCCCTGTGCCTACGTATCTCCCCCCCCCCCTCCCAAATCTCCTTCCATAATAGATCTAGTGATAGCATCTCCGGATATTGCACC
>NW_012093806.1:0-435 GCF_000956235.1 Wasmannia auropunctata | reverse complement strand
TACGGGCAGTAGTGCATCGTTTTATTTCTCTTCCAGTGCTGTGCGCCCTCCCGAGCGGGCGCTGTCTTACCCTCGGCGACGACGCTCGCCGCCTCTTGCTTCGGCGGGATTTGCTTCGGCAGCAAATACAGGGCCTGCGAGAGCGTCTGCGTCTCGCAGCCGTCGATCACGACGGGACTGGGATTTATCGCGCCGGCGATTTTTCCCGCGTCCTGCAAGGTCTGCCGGACCCGCCGATCCCTCCGCCTTGGAGTAAAACGCTCGTGGCACGCCGTCGAGCAATATCGCTAAGGCACTATAAGATGTAGGTATTCCTATCCGCCATCTTGGTTCCAATTGGTTTAATAGTTACTTTCCATTTTCACATAAATAATACTGAATCTAAAATTATGTGAGTATTTTTATATTCAGATAATAATAGATCGGAAGAGCACA
>NW_012093805.1:0-397 GCF_000956235.1 Wasmannia auropunctata | reverse complement strand
ATGTACGTATGTATGCATGTAGACGTAATCGTAAGATATATATTGATTCGTATTTTATCGTAGTATATATTTTATTTTTATTACATAATTGTAAATGTAAATCAATTAATAATAATCTTTACTAACCAGTTTTTTGAATAATGCTCAACTCTGATTAACAGAGTAAATAAGGGTTTAAAACGATTCAAATATTACAAAAAGCTTTATAATTACAGTCCTGGAGAATGCTGAAATAATCGATACAAAGACATCACGAGATGACGTTACTGGATCTTACAATTTCTGTGGTGCAATAGAAGAGGGTGATTTAGGTGAGTAAAAACTTATTTTCTATTATAAATACATGACAATTACACAAGATCGATCCAATTATAAAATAATATATAAGTTTTGTATT
>NW_012093804.1:0-566 GCF_000956235.1 Wasmannia auropunctata | reverse complement strand
CTCAAACTTATCAAAATTATATTAATACGGCCAAAGAAAATGGATTGGAATTGGTGGAACTGGGAAAACTTATCATTAGAGTAATTGGTCTTAAAGTATAAACTAATAAAATTAGTATGTGTAATATTTTAAAAGCACACGTGTCTTTTTATGTTGTTACATGTTTTAAACGTGTATTTTTATGTTGTTATATATTGATACTATGGATACTGATTTGTTGGTAATCTAACAATAGAACGGTACAATTTCTCGAATTAAACATTTTTTTTCCAAATTACAAATAATGATTTTATTAAATTCTCATCAACAAATTATTTTATACGTTTGTACAGATCGATGCTTCTACTTACCAGGAGCGTACATTGGAGGAAGAAATGATGGACTTTCTGGAACCTCTTCCGTGGGAAAAGATTGTTGAGATTATTATCAGCTACGTAGAACAAGATGAAAAAGTACTGAATGCTCTGGAATACATGTTTTCACCTGAATTTGAATCCATGGCGCGCGAAGTCGAAGCTCTTAAGGAATATCAAGCTATAGTAGCATATCTGGAGAAGAATGTATTG
>NW_012093803.1:0-721 GCF_000956235.1 Wasmannia auropunctata | reverse complement strand
GCATTCTCAGCCACTCATATTGACCTAACGGAGTAACAAACGACGTATATTTAATTGATTCTTCTGCGACCCGGACATGATGGAACCCGTCCTTTAAATCTAGCGACGTAAAGTACTTCTTGTTCCCGACAATTGCTAATTGATTCTCAATGAGAGGCATAGGGTAGTTATCCCTAGCAGTCATCTTATTCAATACCCTGTAATCTACGCATAAACGTAACTTCCCGTTTTTCCTCTCAGTTAAAACGATAGGTGACGCGAACTCGGAGTCACTATTCCGTATGTAACCCTTTTCTAATAGTTCGTCTAGCATTGCTCTGAGTTTCTGCTGCTTGTCATACGGGAGTTTGCGCGGAGTACAGTAAAACGGCTCTGGCTTTGCTAACCGTAATTTCAGCTTTGCTTTCGTTTTAGGCTCCGATGATCTCGGAAAATCTACATATAATTTCTGAAAAGCTTGTTTCAGCTGTTTCTTAACGTCGTGAGGTGTCTCCGGGTTTATCTGTAAACTGTCGGCCAAGTCATCGTCCGCTTTGATTACGTTAATGTTTGCGATTTCGTATTGTATGTGATTATCAGCCGGTAACGTTAGCTGAAAGCCGAACTCTCGTAATATGTCCCTACCCAGTAAAGCTGGCGTAGATGTCGTATCTTCCGGTACCGCGTAAATTCTAAGATTCTCCTTTACCTTATCCCCGATCGTGACCGTCACATAAACTTT
>NW_012093802.1:0-303 GCF_000956235.1 Wasmannia auropunctata | reverse complement strand
TGGATATTATGGTCAATAATGCTGGCATTATCGAAATTTCACGAATAATAGGTACGATGAGTGAAATCATGTATTTAGACAGAATAAGGGATTTTTAAAAGACTATTTAAATAATTATTATTTGTATGCTCTCTTATATCGATACTGAGTCCTGTTTTCTATGACTAATTACAAAAATATAACATGTGTTGTACATTTTATTTCATTGTTACGCAATTAGAGATATTAATTTGTATTCTAAACTTATACATTTACCAAATTCAGAAAATAACAAATGTTGTAATCCATTTAAACAATGCACTG
>NW_012093801.1:0-351 GCF_000956235.1 Wasmannia auropunctata | reverse complement strand
ACAATCTATTAATAATTGTTTTAAATTATTTTCCGCATCAAGCCGAATTTCTGATAAAGCACAAGCATTTGGATTTGGATTATTACAGTTGCGACTGTTTAAAGAATCAAAACTGTCATTAAGAATTGTAAAAAATTCAGCAGTATGTAATACAGTGTCAGTATCAATTCCTCCTGTTGTTCCTGCAGTTAATAAAGCCGCTGACACTCTGCGACTGAATACTTGTAAAGCTAAACGGCATTTCATTCTGTCAAAATAGCTTGGATTTACATGTTTTTCCGATAATTTGCATGCTGCTCTTGTTGCTTTGCCGTTTTCCAGTTGCCATAATAATTTTACATCATTCCACGA
>NW_012093800.1:0-611 GCF_000956235.1 Wasmannia auropunctata | reverse complement strand
AAATAGATCTATACATATTACTAGAACGACTTTCACATAAAATAAAGATCACAGCAATACCCTACAAAATATAACGGACTATAATATCCCTTAAAATCCCTCAAAATCCTTTATAATATCCCAATTATTAAAAAATGTATTTAAATACATATATAATACAGAAGCTAAGATAAAGTTTAAATCGTTCAATCTGTTCAAATGTAACTGCTATTTAAAGCTTGACTATTTCCCGCAAATATACTTTGATTGCACCTTTAAAATACGAAGTGAACAAAGATGTTTATTCAATATATCACGTAGAATCGCAAAATAATTGCTGAAATAATGATATATTTTTCAATTATACTACTTGTACTGAAACAGCCATGATAAATAAAAAAAAGACTAAATAGTTATTTAACAATTATTTTGCAATTTCACATGATATATAGGCTACATCATCTTGGTTTGCCGTATATCAAAGTTTATAATTACAAAACTATTTTTTCAGAAAAAACAAAAGTATGTTTAAAATTTTAATGTATGTAATTTCTCATCTCTGACATCATACAACAATAAAGCTACCAAAGATAGCCAAGTTTTAAAAAAATATGTAGAAGTACATTATGTAT
>NW_012093799.1:0-467 GCF_000956235.1 Wasmannia auropunctata | reverse complement strand
TGTGAACTCGACGTCTTCCGGAAGCTTGTCTTTTGTTGGGATGTTTGCTGTTATAGAAGGTTCGTTTGATAGCCATTTTCGCAACTTGAATCCTGCTGTGCCTAGGATGTGCGACAATCCTTGTATAATTTCCTTTGCTTCATCGATGCTGTTAGTTCCTGTTAGCAAATCATCCATATAGAAGTCTTTTCGAATGACCCTTGCTATTTTCGGGGCTTGATCTGCGAACTCGTTTGCCAACTCCATTAGACATCTGGTAGCCAAGAAAGACGCTGACGCCGTACCGTAAGTAAGTGTGTTTAGCTCAAATGTGGATATGAGCTCTTCGCCTTTGACCCGCCACAAGATCCTTTGTAGAGGTCGTTGCTCGGGACTGATTAAGACCTGTCTGTACATCTTTTCTATATCAGCTGATACGATATAGGTGTGCGTTCTAAATCTGAGAAGTATAGCCAGCAACTCCTCTT
>NW_012093798.1:0-706 GCF_000956235.1 Wasmannia auropunctata | reverse complement strand
AGTTCAAAAACTTGTGGAAACATTAGAAGAACGCGAACTTATGTATGCTGCTGAGTTAAAATTGCGAAAATCAGGAAAACATAGAATTGCAAAACTCGTCAAAGAAATCACTTCATCTTCCCCCAAAACTACTCGTATTATGCGCAAAACTTGGCCGTTTGAAAATCGCTCTCCGATTGTAGCATTTTCTGAAAATGAAGCACTTTCGCTTATTGTAGAAGCAGACTTATCGAAACATCAATATATGCTTTTACGAGATGTTTTAAAAATCCATAAAATAAACGTGCTTCCAAGTTATCAAAAAATTGTCGCTGCAAAGAAAAAGTGCTATCCTGCTCACGAAAACATTGCTGTAACCGAGCGCACTGTTGAAATTAAACTACAGGGCTTACTGGATCATACTGTTGCACGGATTGTGGAAAGTCAAAAAGAGGTTCTACCTCAGTTTGAAGACAATGAACTTTCCAACTTAGTTCTATTATCTAAATGGGGTTTTGACGGAAGCACCGGCCATAGCGAATACCATCAAACATGTGAAGAAGAATTTACTGATACAGATTTGTTCGTAACTTCCATGGTACCTCTTCAACTCTACGTAAACAATAATAGCAGAGAACGTAAAATCCTTTGGCAAAACACTCGTCCATCATCAACTCGGTACTGCAGACCGATAAAATTTCAATTTAAAAAAGAGAATGTTGACTTG
>NW_012093797.1:0-427 GCF_000956235.1 Wasmannia auropunctata | reverse complement strand
GAAACGCGGTATAATGCTTCGCGTACGGGACTTATTCTGCCTTCGGGACTCGCGACGGCGTTCCCGATTTTATTATGGCGAGGAAAGACGCTCTCGCTGCCGGGCGAACGGCTTTTATAGCCCCCCCACTTTGCCAGCGCCTTCCCACTCTCACGCGTTCCCCTTCTCTCCACAATTCCGGAGAGAAAGGTGCGTTTCAGCTTCCAGATTCGTTCTATTGATAATTTGTGGATTCCTTCTAGAAGCTTCTCGAAACTTAAACTGATTTTCGCATATAAAGTTCTTATCAAAATACATTTTCTATTTTTGATGATACATAACTACCGCAACTAAATAATACATGTTTTACTCTTATTGCCGATCAAAACCGTGAAATAAAATAAACTTAATATAAAATGTCTGTCGGGTCTTACTCCTCCAGATCGGA
>NW_012093796.1:0-301 GCF_000956235.1 Wasmannia auropunctata | reverse complement strand
TAATACTTATCAAAATGGACAGTAATGCTTTATAATTGCACATATATATGATATTTATTACAGTTGTAATTATGACTTACATCTATCTTGTTAAAATTTTTAATATGTGTGTACTGTAGGGTCAAATAATGATCTTAAAATAAAAAACAAATGTGTCAAAAATAATATTAATATCATTGTTATATGAACTTGTCCGTTTTATATTAAAACAGGCAGTATATTCATCATCTTGTTTCAATAGAGTGTGACATATAAATTGACAACAATTGTTACAATTGTAATAAATTGATAACTTTAATAT
>NW_012093795.1:0-593 GCF_000956235.1 Wasmannia auropunctata | reverse complement strand
GCTTTTTATGTATCCTTGTGATTCGTCTGCTTTAAAAATGTGGCGTGTTCATAAAGATTACAGAAATGTAGTAGTCTGTGATTTGAATTCTATTTCTCAAAAAATGGTGACTTTGGATATTAGTGACGAGAATAAAGAAAGAATTTATACAATGCCATTATTACATATGTGACTATTATTTGTAATTTCTTCAAAGGTATGTTAAAACATTTATTTATATTATTAATTAACAAGTTTTCTCTAATAATTAAGTGATGAATTTTTTATAAATCTTATTCATGTAAGAATTTCGCGCAAAATATTTACAACTTACCATTAGTAGTGGATATATACGCAACGCCCGCGCCCTCTTTACTTTTACTATGCCTTCACGCTCGAAGCGACGTATTAAAAATTAATTGAAATAGAATCGGCTGTTAATCGACATCAGTCCACAATCAAGTGTTATGCGATCTGTGCGACTAGTGCGTAGTGATGATATAGTGTGATTACGTATATACATTGCAAATGTTAGTTAACGTAATTAGAGCAAACATTTTTTTTATCATGATGGACTACTCTCCTAACATAACCTAACCTCTTTCGTGTATTTG
>NW_012093794.1:0-614 GCF_000956235.1 Wasmannia auropunctata | reverse complement strand
CAGACGTGTGCTCTTCCGATCTATTTATAAATTGACAAAATTTGTTCTTAAAATACATAATTTTCATTAAAATTATTTTTAGAAAAATTTATTAAAAAGATTCAAATTACTATTAAACGAACAGAAAATATCCCAACTTCTGGCTATCTGGAAAAATATTTTACTTTTTATTTCTGCAACAACAATATTTTTTTTATTAAAATACATTATTTTAAGGTGGTTTTATCGCTCAATGCCAACTCGATAGTGTGACGTTGTCACACAATCGCATATGTACAGTCTATGCGAAATGTTTTTATTAAATTACGTTTATTTTTATTGAATTATTAGTCATACGGAAAGACTAACTTTTAACTGGGACTTGCTCGATAAAACTACCTTAATTAAAGAATCACGCAAGTTTCACTTTATTTCATGAAATAACAAAAAAATGGCAACTTTTCTTCGAAAAAGTGACCTTTTTCAAAACGGTAAGTTATTTATAATTAATTTTCGATTGTTAAGTAGTTTTTTTCATTAAATTGAATAATATCGTTGGATTTGCGAGAAAATTTTACCCCCAAAAAGTGTGATTTTCAAAACATTTCTGTCTTTATCCTCAGGAAATATGTACA
>NW_012093793.1:0-396 GCF_000956235.1 Wasmannia auropunctata | reverse complement strand
TCCTGGTCTTTTCCTCTGTGTGGTAGTGGTGCTCTGGATAACGTATCTGCGGTCTGTAACGATTTCCCTGGAACATGCTCAATCGTATAATTAAATCTAAGTAATCGCATTCTCAGTCTGTAATCTTGGGGATAATTCGCTTATTGGTTTCGATCCCAACAACACTACTAGGGGCTTGTGGTCCGTGCGGAGTGTTAAGTCTGCTGCTCCTACGATGAACATTGCAAACTTTTCGCATGCCCATGTTAGGGCCAGCGCTTCTTTCTCTATTTGTGCGTATCGCTGCTCCGTCTGGGTCAGGGCTCGCGATGCATAGTAGATGGGTCTCCATTCGCCCTGGTCACCTTGTTCGCATACTGCACCCAATCCGTATGCAGATGAGTCTGCTGATACTCT
>NW_012093792.1:0-678 GCF_000956235.1 Wasmannia auropunctata | reverse complement strand
AAATTATAACTGCAGAAAATTATATTTTATTTATTTCTTTTCGTTCTGCTGATATTCTTTTTGCAAGCGCAACACCATATTTTTATAATATAATATTACTATACTCGTAGCCACTTTTCCATTCACTTACATAAAAAGAATATTGCTTAACAGAACAAGATCAATTATTAAATTATATTAATTAAATATGATAATTATTACAAGTACTATTATAATTATATCAACTAGATGTAATTATTAAAATTATAACTGCAGAAAATTATATTTTATTTATTTCTTTTCGTTCTGCTGATATTCTTTTTGCAAGCGCAACACCATATTTTATAATATAATATTACTGTACTCGAAGCCACTTTTCCATTCACTTACGTAAAAAGAATATTGCTTAGCAGAACAAGATCAATTATTAAATTATTAATTAAATATGATAATTATTACAAGTTCTATTATAATTATATCAACTAGATATTATTATTAAAATTATAACTGCAGAAAATTATATCTTATTTCTTTTCGTTCCGCCGATATTCTTTTTGCTACGCTGTATTTTATAATATAATATTACTGTACTCGTAGCCACTTGTCCATTCACTTACATAAAAAGAATATTGCTTAACAGAACAAGATCAATTATTAAATTATTAATTAAATATGATAATTATTACAAGTACTATTATA
>NW_012093791.1:0-632 GCF_000956235.1 Wasmannia auropunctata | reverse complement strand
CTCGGCATGGCAGTGACTGCCACGCAAAGCATTTGCGATTGACGAGATAAAAGATTACTGATTGCAAGGATATGCATATATTTAACTTCATTAAATCGATACTCATAATAATCGATTTTCTTAATTGTCTGTAACATTATTTGCTAACAAATAGAATACATTATTTTAGGTTTATAATTTCAAAATATACTTTTTATTACTTCGTAATATATTTTAGTAAAATTCATTAAAATATTTACGATTTGGAACATTTCCGAATTTCTTTCAATCGCGATTATAAAATATTTCATTATTAATATCGTTGATACTCTAGTGTTAAATTATTTTTATAAAAATCCCCACGTCACTTTCCAAGAGTAAAAAGTGCAATGAAATATCACAGATTAGTATAAACCCACATTGTTATTCTATATGGTAAAGCAAACGTTACAACCAAAGCGAGATTGTAAGATATTATACCGCGTCAAATCCACGACATGAGAGAAGAGATCCGCTCTCCCTATTTCTCACTTTCTTGACAGTAAATCTCTGTCAAGCGCGTGCGGCGTTTCTCGGCTACCAGTTAACAATGCAAGATCTCGAGGAAAATGCGAAAACGAGCCTCGACAGAAAGAAGAAGTCTCTCCATCTCA
>NW_012093790.1:0-612 GCF_000956235.1 Wasmannia auropunctata | reverse complement strand
TGCTCTTCCGATCGATGCTTTTACTTTAGACTGGAATGGATTCTTCTTTTATGCTTTTTCTCCTTTTATTTTAATCACTAAGGTTTTACAAAAGATTAAATCGGAAAAAGCAGAGGGTTTAGTTGTGGTGCCACATTGGCCAGCGCAACCGTGGTTCCCCTTATTCCGCTCATTACTGGAATCGGATCCGTTAATTTTCAAACCTAACAGAAATAATTTACTCTTCCCTGACAGAGAACCACACCCTCTTTGGAAGACACTTACCCTCACCCAAAAAAAAATAATTTTAATATTAGTGGAATCCGCTAAATCTTAGAGGATTTTATTCTTGTATATGGCCTCAAGAGGAATCCTTTGAAATTAAGAGTAAAATATTCTGTGCACAATATTCTAATAGTTAGAATAATTTTGTCTTGCATTTACAGTACAAATCTTGTACTGTAAATCTATATTTATAATGCACATTATTTGTACTGTAGTTTTTCAGTATGTACAATGAATAACGGAACGCAGTCTTACTGCGTCTGTTTTTGCAAATGCAGCGCAACACTTCAATCAATCGTCACGCGGCAGAACGCAACGATACAATTGCTTTTCGTGTTACTCATATCG
>NW_012093789.1:0-805 GCF_000956235.1 Wasmannia auropunctata | reverse complement strand
GAACAATGTGTATCTTATGTAAATCAGTATTGCAACTTTATGCTGTCTGCTTATTGATTCAGCGGTTTTATGTTGCACTTTGCTTTGCTATGCATTTTGTGTGCTCTTGCCCGGAACTCATGAAATACATAACAAAGCATAAGCACAACATAAAGGTCCATCTACAATGAGAGGAATAAGTCGTAAGCCGTAAGAAATGGACCAATTACAGTAAATTATTCTTTTTATATTCAATTGTGATTGATCAATTTCTTACGGCTTACGATTTACTCCTCTCATTGTAGATGGACCTTAAGGTAGCTAGACCAATAAGAACCTTAAGGCCGGAGCACATGAAATGCATATCAAAACATTAACATAGCAGGAGTCTTCTGAATTAATGAGCTGCCAGCATAAAGTTGCCATATTGATTTATATAAGATTCTTTTTGTCCAGCCGCCTTATGTTGTGCTTATATTTTGTTATGCATTATTGTATGTGTGCCCAGCCTTATGGCTTATGTCAGAAGCATGTAAAATGCAATAACAAAACATAAGCACAACATAAGACGGCTGTACCACTGTGAATCTTATGCAAATCAGTATTGCAACTTTATGCTGACTGCTCAGTAGTCCAGCAATTTTATGTTGCACTTTTTCTTTGTTATACATTTTATATGCTCTTGCCCTTTGGCCTGGAATACATGAAATGCATAACGAAACATAAGCATAGCATAAGGCGACTAGACCAATGAGCAATCAGCATAAAGTCGTCATACTGATTTATATAAGATTCGCATTGGTCTAGCCGTCTTATGCTATGCTTA
>NW_012093788.1:0-394 GCF_000956235.1 Wasmannia auropunctata | reverse complement strand
TTTTTTTTTAGGTTCCGTTAGGTCGATCGGAAACGCATATTTCGATTTTGTTGGACAATATTTGCGAGAAGCTGACGGATTACGTGAGAGCGACGAGGAAGTCCGACAATAAGTTAGTAATCTTCAACCTGATGTCTCCATCCGGTGGTATGAATCCTATGATGAGCGAGGTAGACATAATTCAGGACGGTGATTTAAACAAGAGCGTCAAGCATTACGTGAGTGCTGCTGTTTATCACGTTTTATGTTTTCCAAAGGCGTGTTCTTTAAAATTGTTCTCTATTATTAATTTGATTTAATGGTTTTCAGTGCACCTTTATAGTGGACGAATTTGAGGAAGATATAGTGTCATTATACGTTGACAGTATAAAAAATAAGAAGAAGGAACTTTGTA
>NW_012093787.1:0-302 GCF_000956235.1 Wasmannia auropunctata | reverse complement strand
TTTAACTTTGTTCTTTATAAATTTTCTTTATGATATTTTGTTATGCAAAAGTCTGTGTCTCGACCTTTAGGATCTATCTAGGCCAGCTTACATAGTTACATAATCATATATATAAAAAAAATTATCGAAAAATCAGTGCAAATTAAAAAATAATAATTTACGAAATATTTAATATTTTATCATGTCAGATTTCAACATAAAATATTTCATAAACTATTGTGGATGATGTAGTATTTTATAAATTTAAAAACTTTGTGAAACAATTTGATTGGATAATATAAGTTATGTTTGGAAGAGCACAC
>NW_012093786.1:0-400 GCF_000956235.1 Wasmannia auropunctata | reverse complement strand
CACCTATTGAATCTTCAAAACTATGCTTCATTATCATATTACATTTCTAATCATTTAATTTTGTTTTCTAAAGAAATGTAATTTTAAAAATTATATTGTGTTAAAGTGATGCTTGAAATAAATAAAACCTTTCCACGAAATATTTTGGATACAAAATTATTTGACACTGCAATTTTTTATTTTATTCTATTTTGCATTTATTATAAAGTCAAGTAAAACACTCAAATATGTATTTTAGCAGTGAAAAATATTTTTTCAATATCTCAACTACTTCTATTTAAACATAAGCAATTATTATATTTTTATAATTAAGGAGTTACATTCTCTTAATTATAGTAGTCTTGTACCAGTAATGTACTAATTTAATACAATAACACTGTCCGACATATTTAGATGACGG
>NW_012093785.1:0-342 GCF_000956235.1 Wasmannia auropunctata | reverse complement strand
ATGGAAAAGTGGCTTCGAGTACAGTAATATTATACTATAAAATATGGTGTTGCGCTTGCAAAAAGAATATCAGCAGAACGAAAAGAAATAAATAAAATATAATTTTCTGCAGTTATAATTTTAATAATTATATCTAGTTGATATAATTATAATAGTACTTGTAATAATTATCATATTTAATTAATAATTTAATAATTGATCTTGTTCTGCTAAGCAATATTCTTTTTACGTAAGTGAATGGAAAAGTGGCTACGAGTATAGTAATATTATATTATAAAATATGGTGTTGCGCTTGCAAAAAGAATATCAGCAGAACGAAAAGAAATAAATAAAATATAATTT
>NW_012093784.1:0-364 GCF_000956235.1 Wasmannia auropunctata | reverse complement strand
TATAATTAGAATATTGATCAAATGTCATGAAATTGTAAAAACGTAATAACGTTCCTTTTTTTAAAAATACCTTTACAGGAAGAAGTTATATATATATATAGAGAGAGAGAGAGAGATCTTTATAGAAACAAGTTGATGAATGTGAAAGTAGTAAATAAATATGAGTATAAAAAAAAGGTTGAGATCGTGTGTGTGGGTGTGTGTGTGTGTGTGTGTGTGTAAGAAAAATTGCGGTAAATGTTTAGGAATGTACTACTTACAGACGAAACTGCGGCAGAAGATGGGCCGGCGGCTGGCTCGACATGTCTGGATGAAGCAATACTGCGCTGTAAATTGAATACATTACGATAAATAAATAAATGAC
>NW_012093783.1:0-873 GCF_000956235.1 Wasmannia auropunctata | reverse complement strand
TATTTAACACTAACACTACTGCAGTATCCTATTAACATTTATAAAAAAATATATTTTCATTTTCTTAATAATTTTATTAATACGATCTATCATTGATATATGTATATTCAATAACATTGAGTAATAATGGATCATCACAAAGTGTCTACAGTTCCCGATCACAGAAGTCAAGCAGCGTTGAGGGCAGTCATGGCTCGGATGGGTGACCGTTAGATGTGAATATTTGTTTGGGGAAAATGATCTCCTTGAAAACACCGTAAATTGTTTTTTTTATTCTTATAATGATTTTTATTCTGGTTTCATAAACGTTTATTTAATTGTTTAATATTTTTAATTATTTTTGGTTATGTACATTCTGTATGCATTGAGTACCTATTAGTACATACTATTCCAACAGTGCGCGAAATTACTATTGATGTGTGCACTAATAGTTATTCATTAGTTGTCATTTCAATAGTGCCACAAGTTTTTTTCCGTAAGGGCTTCTGGTGTTAAGAACCGTGCAGCGAAAGGACATTTGATTTCAACAATTCCGTCTTCTTCTATTAATCCATCTGGTGAAGCGCCTAAAAATGGTATTTCAGCATCTATAAATAATCCGCAATGCTTAATTGTAAGATTCAGGGTACTTTTGATGCTTTTACGTGCAATTTCTTCATGCTCATTCCCGTATTTAAGTAATTCCACATTAAGTTCTTGTGGATATATTATTGATTTTACTCTTGATGCACAAGAAGTACTTTCTCTCATTTTACATATATGACCGAAATGAGAAGCGGTTATCATTTTTGAGCGATAATATCGCCATATTCCGCTTCCTGTTTGTTCTTTTGTTTCTTTTTCTATTATTACTCGCTTCATCTGCCATTCTCG
>NW_012093782.1:0-343 GCF_000956235.1 Wasmannia auropunctata | reverse complement strand
TTAATTTGCTTTTTGTTGAGCGTTGTACGATTTTTTTTCACCGAGTTATTCAACATTGAAAGCAAAAAAAGACCATTTTTGCTTTAATGTTGAATAACTTGATGAAAAAAAAATCGTACAACGCTCAAAAAAAAAAGCAAATTACAGGTAAAGATTCACTCTTTCGAAAGCTGTAAACTGCATTTGCATGCGATTTTTTATTCGCGCCATGGAACTTGTCAAAGTTCGTAAAAAATTTTAAGATTCGTCGGGTCTCCCTTTCTATCCGTGTAATTCCATGAAAGATCAGTAGGATCGTTTTCTCAAGTACCGATTTGGAAAGTAGAGATTTCAAGCTGTAAAA
>NW_012093781.1:0-439 GCF_000956235.1 Wasmannia auropunctata | reverse complement strand
CTACACGATTTCAATAACCGGGTACCCGGGTACCCACGCAGAAATTGTCTATGTGAATGCAAAAAAGGGTGCCTAAACCGCTTCTCGATCTTTTGGTCTAGCTTCCCGCATCTTTAAACAATAGTGTGTGCAACTGTTATGACCTCCCCATCCCTTCTCTTGTGCTTAGAAACAAGTTTGAACGTGTGTAGCTCAGTTTCAAAACGGACTCCGTTGAGTCGAGAACGTCTTTATAGGTTTCAA
Source organism: Wasmannia auropunctata (assembly GCF_000956235.1). Classification (NCBI taxonomy): domain Eukaryota; kingdom Metazoa; phylum Arthropoda; class Insecta; order Hymenoptera; family Formicidae; genus Wasmannia; species Wasmannia auropunctata. The sequence goes on along the minus strand of NW_012093781.1, from coordinate 196 downwards.
AAATTGTGCTCCAGTTGTGCAATGGCAATATATTTAGTGTATCGTAAATAATTAATATTTAGTGTACAATATATAAAAAATATGGAGGCTCTATCAGATAGCATCTTTTATTCAGAAAGCGAGGATGAACATTGCTTCCCGAAGGCTACCGAACAGTCAGCAATAGATTAAGAAATTTCAGATGTTGATTGCAATA
>NW_012093780.1:0-431 GCF_000956235.1 Wasmannia auropunctata | reverse complement strand
TTGCAAACAATAGTATAAAACTTTAATGTTATAGAGTTCGCGTAGTTTAAATTGCGAGGTTTCAATTTTTTTCAGTCGAAAAATCAATTTAACTGATTTTAGCAGTTATTCCATTTTTTTTAAACAAAGATCAATTTCTAACTATATCTATTTTATAACTATATCAATTTCTAACTATATATCATGCACATAACAAACATGATAAACAATAATTAGGATATAGATCGCGTAAGTGATAAACACAATTCAATTGAGAATGCCTTAATTGGTCGAGGCTGGATCTTGGCACCTAATGATATTTCTATGTAAATCTTAATTCCATATTTCAGTCATTTTAAACTGCGCGCCGAATTAATTTCGTGCTTGTAACGCAATCATAAACCGAAATCGGAATGGTGAGATCACAATTAAATCGATCTTCAATACGATGA
>NW_012093779.1:0-498 GCF_000956235.1 Wasmannia auropunctata | reverse complement strand
AAATTCGTGTATCGCATGTATCGACTTGTCGTTGTTGTATGCGCCTGCGGTAATGTTACATTCGATACGAATCATGTTTACGCTCATAATATTCACGGGTTCGTCTGATGCGTGCCATTTATTTGGTTCCAATACGAGATTTCGAAAAGCCTAGTAATGCGCCAATATTGTTTGGTTTAGTAAAGTTTATTCTATATGCACACCACAATTCGCTTCTCATGGTATTTTCATTTGCACGAAGCATTATTAAACGCTCATTCTCCTTATCCTCTTCATCCTCCTCGTCAATGTATATGTAGTCGTCCTCATTCTTATCGTTATCGTTGTTTTTCTCGTTGGTATTCTTGTCAATTGTTTTTTTTGTCTTTTCGTCGGTTGCTCGTCGTTGTCTACGACGAATGGCGGCTCTTAAATATCTAGCAACAGCCGATAATTCATAGGAACCTATGGGAATCGTGATTATTTTGTGGTCCTCGTCGAAATAGAATTTATTCTTCG
>NW_012093778.1:0-407 GCF_000956235.1 Wasmannia auropunctata | reverse complement strand
CCCAATATACGAGGCGTGTACCGAGGTCTCATCGGTATGACGATGAAGTACTGTAAAAAGAAATATGTCTAAATAAACCGAGCTCGTAGAAGAAATAATTTTTGAAATAAAAAAAATTATAGATACTTACGGTCTCTCACACGATTTATCCTCTAGAATCGGAACGTAGTAATTCATGCTTTCCTTGTACATTTTGATCTTGCTGTTCACCGATCGACTGTTGCAGTGAGTCTCTATCCGAGCCCCTTTTAACTTGTCTCCCCCTCCTTTTCTTTCTCCACCATTTTAATTAAATAAAATTTTAAATACCACACAGACGAATGCTCTCATTGTGCCAGTCCCATCCCCTAATCTCCTCATCAATTTCCATCGCATTCATATGCATATAATACCAGTGGTAATGCGAA
>NW_012093777.1:0-389 GCF_000956235.1 Wasmannia auropunctata | reverse complement strand
ACCTAATCGTCCAATTTCAGCAAAATGTGGAGAAAAGTGCCGTCTGCACTGTCCTTCTCTAATGCTGCCATCATGTAGCTCAGTATCGACTAAATCTGTTGTACAATATTGACGATTGTTCATATTTTCATGTTCTTCCCCAAGCATAATAAAATTATGTAGACAAACGAGGGCCTTGAACACATTCTCACAGTTGGTTATTGACCAAAGTTATGCAGACAAAGGTTATGCAAAGAGGTTTGTGTAAAATACGCCATCGCGCAGTCAAAATACCAAAGGTATTTTCTATCGTACGCCGTGCACGTGACAAACGATAATTAAAGATCCTCATGTCATCAGTCAGATTTTTGCGAGGATAGGGTCGCATCATATATGTTGATAAAGGAAAT
>NW_012093776.1:0-557 GCF_000956235.1 Wasmannia auropunctata | reverse complement strand
GACGAAGTCCCGGCCGCGTGATAAAACCGCCGTCGTTAAATATTAAGTACGCGATACGCGATACGCGACGAGAATAATTCCGCGAGAAACGCGAAGACCTTTTAAGGTGATTAACAATACGAGTCGGGTTCATCGAAATCCAGCAAATCTCGTCAATTTACCACTTTTATGTGTGACATATTATTTTCTATTATATTTTGACATAGAGACTTGCTTAGTCTCTTGAGCCTGTATGTCAAAATATAATAGAAAATAATATGTCACACATAAACACACACATAAAAGTGGTAAATCTTATATAAATTGTGGCTATTGCCATCACAAACAATGGAAAACTATATAAACGTGAATGGTTTCTCCACCAAACGCAATAAACAAAATAATGAACGTGTAATAAAGTATAATATGCCCTCCCAGGTCTTCTGTCTCGAAGCTGAACCACAAATACTATTTGTGAACTAAATCAAAACTCAACTATCGGTATAAAATAAATAAAACTGTAACTTAATAATTTATCTCATAAATGTGGAACGCTTTAACGTGAATAAACGAAATAA
>NW_012093775.1:0-338 GCF_000956235.1 Wasmannia auropunctata | reverse complement strand
CAAGTTAAGAAAGAGCATATATGGGGCTCAAACAAGCAGGGAAATGTTGGAACGAGTTCTTAACAGATGTGTTAAAAAATTGCGGATTAAAACAATGTAAAGAGGATCCATGCCTGTTCTATGCCAGAGAAGGAGATAAATTTCTGTATTGTGGAATTCACGTAGATGACATGCCAACAGTGTCGAGTGATGATAGATTCGAAAAGAGTTACATGGATAAAATTAAACAACAAATCGATATAAAAGATCTTGGAGAAGCTAAAACAGTGCTTGGGATGGAAGTAAATCAAGAAGAAGAAGGGAAGATAAATGTACATCAAAAGAGTTACATAGAAAAG
>NW_012093774.1:0-340 GCF_000956235.1 Wasmannia auropunctata | reverse complement strand
CCGCCGACGGCTGCCGCGGCGTTTAGTCGCGGCCGAACAAATCGCCTGTGAATTCCAGCACACGCAAATATATTGTTAATTGTTACAAAATTCGAGTGTTCTATCTCGCCCTTGCTCTTCCACATTCCTCCGCACCCTACGAACCGCCCCTCTACCGCGTTCTAGATTTCAATTCCGCGTGATAATTCGAAGGGTGGCACGTCCGCTCGTGCCTGGCGCCCAACTTCGCGTTTTTCGGTTGCTGCGTAATTGCGAGTTGATGTAATCGTTGCATTGAGCCGGATTAGTGTCGGTCAACGACCGATCTTGTAGTCCGACACCAGAGAAAAGTGCGGTCACA
>NW_012093773.1:0-341 GCF_000956235.1 Wasmannia auropunctata | reverse complement strand
TATCCCCTGTGTGCCTTGTCGACTCAGTTGTATGCTATACGAAGTTATTACGTTCACTTTCTCGACGGCGATCATGTAGACATTCACTTCTTCAACGGCAAAGACCTAGACGTCACCTAGATACTTAATTCCTCGACGGCGACCACGTAGACATTCATTTCCTCGACGGCGACCACGTAGATATTCACTTCCTCGACAGCGGAGGACTTAGACGACTCCTAGACATTTAGTTCCTTGACGGCAATCCCGTAGACATTTACTTCCTCGACGAAGACCTGGACGACATCTAAACACTTAGTTCCTCGATGGCAAAGACTTAGACAACACCAAACACTTAGTTA
>NW_012093772.1:0-418 GCF_000956235.1 Wasmannia auropunctata | reverse complement strand
CAATTAAAGAAAACCTCTTAATAAATTTTCTATAATATGAGCAAAATCCCAAGAAACTCCGTAATTGTTTCTTGTTTTGAGGAACTGGCCAGTTTCGTACAGTCTCAATCTTTTTCGGATCCGTAGCGATTCCATTCTTAGAAATTACATGTCCTAAATACTTTACCTCTCTTTGAAAAAAAACGCATTTTTTCGGGTTTAATCTTAAATTCGCTTTCCGTAAAAGATTAAAAACCTTCCTCAGGTTCGCCAACATCCCCTCGAAAGTCTGACTAAAAATAATAACATCATCTAGACCATACAAATTTTATTCAAAATTGGTCTAAGAACCCTCTCCATCAGACGTTCGAAGGTTGCGGGAGCGTTGCATAAGCCAAAGGGCATTACCGTAAACTGCCATAGACCGTTACCAACCGAA
>NW_012093771.1:0-327 GCF_000956235.1 Wasmannia auropunctata | reverse complement strand
ACTCCGGATGCGGGATCAAGTAGCGGTAAATCAAACGTCGATTCGCGAATCGAAAATTCAGATACCTCATCGGTTAAAAAACGACGAATTAAATTGCCTGAAGCGGCTTTACCGACTTTTAACGGGAAATATGAAAATTGGCTTTCATTCAAAAACGCGTTTCATAATATGATAGGCTCGCAATCAAATTTATCCGATGTTGACAAACTACAATATTTAAAATCAGCTTTGATTGGTGAAGCCGCAAATAAAGTACGAATTTTTTCAATTGACGGAATAAATTATTCTAATGCTTGGGATGTCTTAGAACGATCGTATGAAGTGAAG
>NW_012093770.1:0-702 GCF_000956235.1 Wasmannia auropunctata | reverse complement strand
TATCCCCTGTGTGCCTTGTCGACTCAGTAAAGAGTAGCCGCGTCCGCCGTATGGGCAGCTATGAAAAGCAAAAACGAAACTAGGTATGGGAGTAACAGAAAAAAAGAGAGGACAAAAAGAAGAAAGACAACGAGGAGAATACTTCCAATAGCAAAACGTGGAGGTTTCCTACCCATTCTACCGATGCTCGGTGCGCTAGGCTCTTTAATCGGCGGCGCTGCTGGCGTTGCAAAAGCCGTGAATGACAGTAAGGTTGCAAAACGACAATTGGAAGAGTTGCAGCGACACAATCGTGCATTAGAAGGCCGCGGATTGCATCTTATTCAAACGTGGTGCCGGTGTTAAGAGAAAGATTAAAAAAAAAATACATGGGAAGAAACGTTAAAAACGCTGAAATTACCGCGTACCGGTGTTACAACTAATGATCAGTTAAGTCGTGCAGCATCAAAACTACGTATACCATTTTTTAGAGGCGTATTCATGCGAGATTCATTACCGACGAAGCCACATCGCAACGAGAGCGGTATTGTGAATCTTGACGATTCTACAGGGGCAGGTACACATTGGGTCGCATACACAAAAAGGGATAAAAACGTGATCTATTTCGACGCATTCGGTAATCTTCGACCGCCAAAAGAACTCGTGCAATATCTTGGAAACAACGTGATAACATACAATCACCACTCATTTCAGAAATTCGAT
>NW_012093769.1:0-372 GCF_000956235.1 Wasmannia auropunctata | reverse complement strand
GATGCCTCCGTCCAGCGCCGTCCCATAAATCACCGTCCTGTTTTTCAGTCGTCGGGTGAAAAGCGAGGCGCACTACCCCCGAAAGATGTGTGTGTGTGTGTGTGTGTGTGTGTGGTTTGCATGTGTGTGCACGCCGCTGGCAGGTCGTGAGAGCGACAAAGGGAGTGCGCGAGAATGCAAAGGAGTGCGAGAAAAAGAAAAAAAAAGGAGGCGAAGAACGAAAACGGGGGAGGGATGCACAGCGGGACTGAAAGTCGCGTGCCGATGTGCCTCTGAATAACTATCGAACCCTCGTACTTTGCCCCCTGTGTATACGCGCCCCTGACGGCCAATCCATAAATACCTTAATGGGTCTAAACTGTCGCTTTTAAA
>NW_012093768.1:0-1012 GCF_000956235.1 Wasmannia auropunctata | reverse complement strand
TAAATATTACTTCTCAGGCAGCAATATAATTTTTATTTTATTCTCAGGTAACATTGTAAATTCGATTTCGGATTATCCAACTGCGTTGAGTGAGAACCGGTAACTGCACCCTGCTTATCCCAGCTAAACATATCTTCAGTATCCATATTTTTATGGCAATCGTTACACGCGTAAGAAATATCGCATGTCGTTTCACGTTCGCGGCGTTAAAAATATGAGCCGGGTTTCGAGTTTCGATTACGAACGGATTCGAGAGAGAACTACGCGGCTTTCCGATCGAATCTGCGAAACAACGCGAACGCGCGATTCCGTGGGCACGTTCAGATCCTACGTTCGGATTCTGCAGTTTGCGTGCGCTGCGGATTCGCGTGTGTATGTACGTAACTCAGTTAGCTACATTGGAAATTACAGCCGGTACACGATATTACATGCACCGCTCGTGCACGCGGGTCCATTTATATTCACGCTCGCGCCGCTCCGCGAATAACTCCTATATTCCCACGTGGCGCGCGATTCCACCACGTGTGTTTGCCGCACGCGCGCTGATGCCGCTGATGCTCACGTACGATGCGTCGTACGGATGATGCGTCGATGCGCGCGGTGCACCGTGCCTTATGAATATTGGACGGCCGATCGAGAGAAATTCGCCATTTGTCGTTTCGCGTCGCGTAGGACGCGAGATCCGCTCTCTATCCGTCACACACGGCGACGAATCATGGAAAAATATGCATACTTGATATCTTATCCGCTGTATATCCCCGCTCTCTTAGCAAATTTAATTCAAGGAATAAAATGAATAAAAAATTGCATTCACACTCACCCGCGCGCGTGTATATATATATATATATATATGATCAGATATCGCTGGTACTCCCGAGGCAGATTAAAATTCGAGTGCCGCTCATGATTGTTAACTTTTGTTGAATTTGTGCCTCTTTTGTGAAAGAATAAAAAACATGAATTGTACCGAAACACATGCGCCTCTATTTCATTCTTAATTTTGCAATTTTTA
>NW_012093767.1:0-974 GCF_000956235.1 Wasmannia auropunctata | reverse complement strand
GCCTTGCCAGCCCGCTCAGAGATGTGTATAAGAGACAGCAATAATCGTACATACATATTGATTTAACATTTTTCTTTATAATCTGTTTCATAAAATCAGCTATAAAAAAATACGTGAATTTTTAACCGCAATTGCATCTGTGCATTGACACTATCAGTTAATTGTATACAAAACCATACGCAATATTTCCTGTCGCTCGGCACATAGTTATTTCAAACCCTTATTTATACGGACACTTAAAATGTATAATATCCATTGTATATCTTACATAATTTCGATAAAGCAAAAGCTTGTCGGAGACACATAATAAACGCTCCTCTTTCTTTTTATATTTTTCCAATAGGTATTATGAAAAATAATTGGAAGGTTTGAGTATACAGGGCGGCTGAGCTTCGAGCGCGCGGTAGATAATGCATTCTTCCGAAATTCAACGAATTCTAATATAACAAATTACAATCTTATTGCAACAAGCTTCGATGAAATTCCAACTCCTTTAAATAATCCCCCTTAATATCTCCCTGATTCGCATACCTTTAGCCTTTATCGGACGGAATTCTATTTTTGATCTGCTTCCCTACTGTGCTTATTTGTTCTCTCTCTTTTTAATTGGATAATTATAGATTATAAAATTCAACTCACTTATATTCTGTATTATTTTCATCGTTTGGACGAAGTCGTATCAGATCGACTCCGTCGAATATCGTAATGACATCATCGTCGAAGAGGGTATCCAAGGTGTCGATGGCTCTCTGCTGCACGCATCTTCTAAAAATGTCCAACAATTCATCCTGGTCGGAGCTGTTCCGGGACACCGATGGGCAATTCTTGATTATGGATCGTAATTCAGAGTACCATTTTGTTTTATCGTCACAGTCGGCCCTTACGACCGCACTCAATGCGAAGGCAAGGACGTGGAAAGCACGAGGGTGCATCTGTATTTAAACGCATACGAGTCTCTCAGGACCGATATCAAT
>NW_012093766.1:0-948 GCF_000956235.1 Wasmannia auropunctata | reverse complement strand
GCATTATACGCCGCAATTGGAGATTTCCCATTTATATCAAGGGTGCCTCGAATTTGAATTTTATCAGAGATCTATGTGTGCAGCCCGCCCCTAAAACATTGCATTGCCACGTAACATTATACACGTACATGTGCAAGTGGCAGGATCTACAATCCCTTCGCCAAAACGGCGCACGTTCTCCGTTCCGTTAATTAACACTTACTGATCGTTAATTATTCGCAGCGTAGCTGCGGTATTGGCGCGCGAGTACAGTCGCCAATCCGGTGCAACCCGCCGATTCTCTCGCGCGATCGCACGCTCGCTCGCTCGGCGAAAGTCGAGCCTCGGATTATCCAGCGTGTATCCTGCAGCCGAGTCGGAATTTGCGATCTAAAAGGACGATGGCTAAAGGTGCAGCCGCGCGTGAAATTCCTCGTGACCGGCCTCTAACGAGCTCGTAATCCGTAAAAATAACTTGTAATTTCATAGTTATTATTCCCGTAATGAGAACACCGGATGTCTCTCTCTTCTCTCTCTCTCTCTCTCTCTCTCTCTCTCTCTCTTCCCCTCTGGCTTCTCTTTATCCTCTCTCCCCCTCGCGCCGACGCGAGGCAGGCGACTGGCGACACACTGGCGACGGTGGCGCCGTTTGACAAGCGCAACTAGTAAACCAAGCTGCCGAAGTGAACCCCCCGTATTTGCCCGTATTCCCGTACGGGCCCTTCTGTCCTATCTGCCGTGAAGTGCGACGAGGTTATAAAACAGCTGTTCTGCTGGATGGTCGCGTTGACAGGGACGACGGTCAAGCGGATGAGAGATCTATCGGAAGTCCAGGCACTTAAATGATATCGCGAATATTCCGTGGAGAAATCGAGAATGTCGCGGTCAAACGCAAACGGCAAATCGACACTCTGAAAATATTTAACGACAAGTAAGGGTGAACTCTCGTCGTCGTCGTCGTCGTCGTCG
>NW_012093765.1:0-933 GCF_000956235.1 Wasmannia auropunctata | reverse complement strand
TGTGCTCTTCCGATCTATTTTCCTGTTATCTTAAAATAATAATAAAACACACAAAGAGAAGTCCGATGGAGAATTTCTCGTTAAATGCTGATAGCAGAAGTACTAGGCATCGTTAGAATATGTGTTTTACGCGAAAAAGAAACCGTGCAATCAACCCAAGCAGTAACATTACACAAAGCAAAGTAAAATGAAGAATGCGTAAAAACATTAAATGAAAAAGGGGTTTGCTTCTTCATTATGTGTAAAGCATAAATTGTTATTTCTGCTTTCCAAAATGTGAAAAGCAAACAACAGAATGCTCAGCGTTAAACACGAAATTTAATTCTACTTACACAATATTTTGATTAATTAATATTGAACTTTAGAAAAAAGTTTATACAATAGGAGCAGATTGTACCGCTTGAGATCATATACATAATTAACAAATGATGTTAATCAATTGGTTAATCAATACTATGGAAGAGAAGATTTTGTAACCCTGAGACAGAGTCTCCGTTTTTATTATCAACATCTAACCAGGAAAGGAATATTTGCATAAATTATTTTTCTGGGTCGCTAATGTCCGACAACAACGAGGCCGCACATGTTCGGACGATGACGTATGTACGGCCAGCGCTACGGCGCGGAGCCGGTAAAACGGCGACATGAGAGCTTTCGCGTTATAAGAAGTATTCGGAGCGTGTGAGATCGAGCCCGACTGGGCGGGTATGCCGGATTTATGGCGGCCGTGCACGGCAGCAGAGTTAAAACAACGCTGATGCCCTGCCCCGAGCCGGTGAACACGAACGATTACCCCCGGATCGCGGGCAACACGGCCTACTCGGTCAACGCGGTACAGAATCCACGACATTGTCCTCCTGGTATTGACATTCGCGGTCTGACAGAATACAAGTGTGTTAAGCCTCGGTTGATAGAGCGCGGTGTAACCAACGT
>NW_012093764.1:0-802 GCF_000956235.1 Wasmannia auropunctata | reverse complement strand
TTCGTAAAAATCTTTTTCACAATTTAATTCTCTTAATTATTTAATCATTCCACATAAAAATAAATCTATAAAAGCATATTAATTATATAAAAGTATTAGGGCTAAATATAAAAAAATTTAATATTACTTATAGAAATTAAATTTATCAAATATTTGATATTTCATTTTATCATAAAATATTTATTTTTTCATTATCTTATGATAATACTTCAATGCATAGACTAAAAAGATAAATTAATTACTATAGAAAAATATATATAATACTGCCTTTAAAAAGATAAAAAGAACATAATTACATAGGAGAGAAAATTATATAAAAAAATTATGTTGTTTCAACAAACAAATATAAGGATCCAAACAAACGAGTAAAATAACGAAGATAATAATATTTATTTGTCAAATAAAAATTACCTATAAAAGTTGTTATTGTTTATTATCACTTGTCAATTATTGTAAGTTTTAATTTTTTCGATTTTATTTATTTCTTTACTTTTCCTACTTTTTACAATTTTACTTTACTTTAACTTTTACATATGAAGTATGAACATAATGATTATCTTTTTCATATTATTCATATCTATTATTATTTATCATTTATATCTATTAACTGTTTCATTTTGGCGTTATACTAACTGAATCTCTTTTCCAAAAAGAACATGATTAATAACTACATTTTAATTTCTGCGAATTCCAACTGTGGGCATTCGTAGGATTATTCAATAATGTATATTTATTGATTGACTCCTGTGACTTTATTTTTACATATTATTTTTGTCATTATTTTGTAGTTTCGTTTAATTAT
>NW_012093763.1:0-1095 GCF_000956235.1 Wasmannia auropunctata | reverse complement strand
GAACATCAATGTAAAACAAACATTTAATTTCACATTAAATTATGATTTAATAAGTATCATAAAAAATTCTTAAAAATTATTTTAACAAGTTGCTTAAATTATTAGCTCTCAAAATAAATAGTTTTTGTCTCATAACAGAATAGCATGCAGTGAAACTAACTTCTTTATTACATTTCTAACTTCTTGATCATTCCAAATAATTGTAGAACACTAGTGCAAATGCAGATAAAGATGACTTAAGCAATGTTATAAACAGAGATACAGCAGTAATAAATGCAAAACTTTAAGACGACTCAGAAGATTTATCTATAATAATAATTTATTTGAAGAAACAGATGTCCTTATGAAATAATTATTAACTTTGCATATTAATACATAATATATGTAAAGTGAAGAATCAAATGTAGTCTTTTCTGTATAATTACAATCTATGTCATAATATATAAAATTATTTACTTATTAAGTCTTCGAACAATCAAACAAAGAAGTCAAATGTGATCAAAGATTATGGCGGTGATCTTGCTGCTTAATAATTAATATTTATTTATGCGTAAAACGTACAATTTTCAGTTCAAGAAAAAGTTTTTTGCCCCAAATATTCGTCGATTTTGAAATACATTTCTATAAACTGAATCTAAAGTACATAATTTCACCAATTAATTGCAATAATTAATAGCAATTTAATTATATTGATGGAAATGAGTATTTCTTTAAATCTTCTATAATAACTTGTTGTGAAAAATATTATCTTAGCCATGATTTGAATCTAGATTTCTTTGCTATTTAGACGGGTATCTTAATAATATCTTACTAAATTTTCTTTTAATTATACATTAAATAATTATTGCAATTGTCATTTAATTATATAAACGCAGAAGGGATAGGCCGCATTCTCAGTGAGTAATTATATGCTTTATATTTATTATATGACACATTTAAATGGATCTTATATGTATAACTTAAAAATTGTCTTTCCTATATTATTTATGTCGTATTACGTAAAGCATTTATATATTGAATGTTTCATTAATTACCTGTACAACAAGGTATATGTAACAATATGAATAATAAATTTAAATATTAATAAAGTTTATA
>NW_012093762.1:0-699 GCF_000956235.1 Wasmannia auropunctata | reverse complement strand
GATCTTTGTGGCCCCAGTGTGCCTTACTTGCTGAACTTGGAAGGGGAAGATGTTCACCAGTCCTCCGAGGGGTAATCCTTTATCACTTGAACGTTAATTCCATAGTAATAATTACGCGATTGCCAACGGGTCATATAAATCGGTAGGTGGATACCAGTGTTCGCCGATGCAGAGCAGAAACTGTCTGTCATGTCGATCGGTTTCCTCCTTAAAAGTCAGAACGACAGTGTGGTCTGGCGCGGACCTAAGAAGAACGGCATGATCAAGCAGTTTCTAACAGATGTAGTTTGGCAGGATATCGATTACCTGATCATCGACACACCACCTGGCACCTCCGACGAGCACATTACAGTCATGGAGAACTTAAGGTTAAATAGTGAATAATAATATTGTACATATCACTTATTTGCTGCGACATAACTCAGAAATCGTAATTTTTTTTAGTTACATAAAAAGAATGAAAACACAAAAAAAGACAAACATCAAAAGAATATACTTTCATTCCTTTGCAGTTATTACACCAAAATATATTTCAAACTGACAATCAGTTATTACACCAAATTGTATTTCAAACTGACAATTGATATTACAATATTTTAATGAAACATTCAAACTCATTTTATAGAAAATTTTCTTGAGTCGTGTCGTTGTAATAAATGATATATAAAATGATATAAAACTATATTTAATTTTGTGATA
>NW_012093761.1:0-649 GCF_000956235.1 Wasmannia auropunctata | reverse complement strand
GAACCTCTTGGGCTTAATGATCCTGAAAAGGAGGTTATTCGAGATGCTAAAAGATTACGAGTATGTTTTCGGCTTTCATATTTTTTCATTTATTGTAAAATATCGCCATGATGTATTAATTTTTAATTGTCTTCACTCACTTGAGCTGGTAAATTTTTTTAACAAAGATTTATTTATTGGACATTACAGGGATCTGTGGGATCTGCAAAGAAGTATAACAGAAAAGCTACACCAATAAAAAAGACAGTACAGGAACCAGTGGCAAAGAAATCGGTACAAGAACCTGCGACAAAGAAACACGAACCTGGCACGTCGAAAAAACAGCCGGCACAAGAACCACCTGCTCCTGCACCTACACTTCCTGAAGTTTCAAAACTTGCTCCCGCACCTGTGTCGGTACCTACAAAAGCAGCTAAATCGACAAAAGCCTCTCCAGCATACAAAACAAAAACGATAAAGAAAACTCCTCAGATAAGTACGTTCGTACACACATCAAGGGATTATGTTTGCATGTATTATGTTATCCTTTAATTCTATTTGATGTGATAGTTCTTTCAATAACATAATTTAAAATTTATATGAGTTCCTATATTATCAGATTTTTCTACTATTTTTCTTTATCTTACAACTTTAAATGAATAATTGTTTA
>NW_012093760.1:0-551 GCF_000956235.1 Wasmannia auropunctata | reverse complement strand
CTTTGAAACAATTTTATTTAATTAGTTCACACACACGCACATACACACCCTATTTGATTTGATATTTATTAATACTTTGTCCGAGCTGTATTCTTAATAGATTGTCTTGTTTTACCGATAAAATCTATTTTGAAAATAGAATTTCGTTGGTCCAACATTGGGCCTGGATAAAAGATTTTCCTTTCCCGTTTTACCGGTGTGTAGCTACTTCACGGTGAAATGAGCGGATTTGCAATAAGAATGTCGGCGTATAAAACTGTCAATAAGCGCGCTGACCCCAAACGTAATTTCACAGCGTCTCTCGCTTGCAGCGGTTACAGCAGGAAGTCGAAAAAGAGAAGAGCGAGGGAAAGGGAAATAGAAGCGGGCTTTAGAGAAATAAAAGAAGGTAAAACAGACGAGGAAGAGAAAGAGGAAATGTGCACGAAGAAGGATAAAACGAATCGGGAAATAGAGAGAATGAGAGGAATCGAAGAACGAGAGAAAATAAGAGCGCGAGCTGGCCGCCCGCGCCGCCGGTGAGTCGAGAGACGAGAGAGAAGAAGGGATGG
>NW_012093759.1:0-486 GCF_000956235.1 Wasmannia auropunctata | reverse complement strand
TCTTCAAGCAGAAGACGGCATACGAGCGACGAAAATGTAAAAAAAAGAGGAAACGAGAAGCAGGATTGCAAAGCGAAACGCATCGCGCAGTATTTTCCAATGATGCTGTATCGATTTGCGCGAGCTGTCGCTGCCGCGCGTTGCTGCGGAAAGTCCCATTGTCTCGGCGCGGCGACGCTTAGATCAGTCATTTCAGGCATGTTCGAAAGGCGAAGCGAAGGAAGTAATGCCGGGGAGGGGTTAATGCGTTTTAATGAATACACGCTCGCGCAGGACAACGGCTTTTGAATTAAAACGCGCGGCAATGCTCGGCTCGAATAATTTCATGGTTTGCGGTTTGAAGCCAGGTCGAATGACTTCCACTAGCTTACGAGATATTTCAATCACGTTTGCCCGCGGAGCAAGACGTTGACTTGAGCTATAATTGCCGGACCGGACGCACGACCGCTCTGCAACTCGCTAAGTCATATCCGAGCGGTCTCTTCC
>NW_012093758.1:0-466 GCF_000956235.1 Wasmannia auropunctata | reverse complement strand
TCTACAAGCAGAAGACGGCATACGATAGCATACGCGTCTAAAAAGGGATTAAAGCATATAATAAACGTCTGTATAAATAATTGCTTATTTTCGCTGTGAAAAACAACTTCGATAATTCACTCAGCATGCATGCTATTAATATTTCATCCGTCGTATAAAAGTTAACAAAATACCCCTCCGTCTACCCTTCGATTATTTTTATCCGTCGCGATAATTCTCTCGCGGTCAAACGTCACTTGCATAGAAGTTGACAAAAAAAAATCAGCCCTCCCCCGTCTCCTCTCCCCACGCGCCGTCTACCACCCATTATTTTTAACGCAAAAACGTCCGCTGCGCGATAACTCTTCCCAGTCAGACGGTCGATAGCTGTGGCATTTGCGCTGTTACGCACCTAAGGAGCACTTGATGCATCTGGACGGCGAACGAGGTGAAGAACGACGCCAGAGCCAGCACGAGGCCACCGATC
>NW_012093757.1:0-508 GCF_000956235.1 Wasmannia auropunctata | reverse complement strand
CCGCGTATACACCTGCGCAACGTTGATGCAACAAGGGTCTTAAGGGACCTTGTCGCACCTGACGCGCGTCGCCGCGTCGCGCCGCTTCTAAGCGCGGCTGTTTATGTTATGCCGCGTACGGAAAGTGTGTTATACGTGACGCGGCTGTTTTTCGATGCCGTCGTCGAAGTTGACACAGCACTTCGCTCCTCTACGTCTGCAGGTATTGTTGCAAGGAAAATAAAATGCCTCGTCACAACTGCGCATTTTTCTCTATGCCATTCTACAATCGCGTTTAAAGACAATTGAGCAAAAATCTCCGCGCTCCGCGTGCCATTAAAATTGAATTTTAAGAGCTTATTGTGCCGTCCAAGATCGCGTATTCAGAAAAATTGAGATTAAGAAAAATTAACATTCAGAAAAATTGACATTAATTAATATTTGAATATTATAGATTCATTACTGATAATACATCGTGACATTAATTAATGCGACACATTAAATAAATGTTTTTATTGTATATCCTGTT
>NW_012093756.1:0-628 GCF_000956235.1 Wasmannia auropunctata | reverse complement strand
TATATCACAATCGAGGCTTACCCGAGTTGATGATAAAAAATTTCGATCAACTGAATTTAGAGGAATCTAGCTGGATTCATTTTGAGATGCGTCTCATAATGTTATAAGGAAATAATTGTACGCAAGGCAAGGTGGTTAGGTGCAGGTGACACATTCAATGTAGCTGTTCTGTACTATTTGAACAAAAGCAAAATTGAGGCAATGCACAAATACAAGAAAGAGACAATTTGCACGAATAATGATATTAATCAAACGCAGGATGACATGTCTGATAACGGCACTACAGTTAAACGAGATATTAAAAAAATTTTAGGTACAGAGAGTTTGGAATATAGTTGATAAATATATATAGTAAATAGTCGATAAATATAATAGTAAATATATATAGTCTTAAAAATATTTGGAAAAACAATGACATTAAACTTTTGCTGTATGTACTTTTGGATGGTTAACGGTTTATTAAAAAAAATTTTTGTTTCTATGTCTAATCAAATACTTGAAAACTTGTTTGATCTCATATTTGTTTTTGGACAATCTATTTGTTAAAATAATATTTTTGGTTTAGGAAGAATATAACGTACGATACTTTTTTATATACTTGGCGTGATCTGAAGAGCACACGTCTGAA
>NW_012093755.1:0-467 GCF_000956235.1 Wasmannia auropunctata | reverse complement strand
GACTGAGCATTACATTGGCCAGTTTCTCCTTCAACGTCCAAACAGGCCTCATACCGCTCGCAAAGAATAAATCCATTCTTCTGGCTACAGGCGCTCTTACGTCATTGTAATCCTTCAGCAGAGACTCCGCTTGCATCATAGATCGCTCGACAGTTCTCTTGTCGTCGGACTCCAGTGAGCAACGGTAGCACAAAGAGGTCATCTTTAGCGACCAATTTTTTGTACTCTCAATAACTGTCTACAACAAATATTTCGTCAATTATTTATAAACGATGTAACAAAATACAACATTGACATTGTTAACTTACAGTTAGATACGGTCTGATTTCCTCGTCAGTGAGTTTGTGCCTAGGTTGACATAACTGTAACTCATCACTATTAACTATTAAAATCTTTCTGCTGCAGGGTTTTGCTGCAATTGATACAAATATACAAGTTGTCATACTTACTATTTTGCCAAAATTATT
>NW_012093754.1:0-500 GCF_000956235.1 Wasmannia auropunctata | reverse complement strand
TTGAACGTACGCAGCGAGAGCTTATCGTTTGACAATTCGTCACACGTGGTCAATTATTGCTATTTATAGGCGGCTTACTGTGTGGCCCGATTAAAGATCTGTGCGCATAAAATGATACAGTATAATTATTCGGCGAACAACATTGACACCATACCCTGGTTTACTTACTATAATAAATCACGCGGATTGTGATAGACTGGAACAATTGGACGCGCGCGAATTTGAGATGTAGATATTAAATTATACATGTCGTATTTCAATAATTATACACACAAAAGTAGGTAAACAAAGATTCATCAATTCGATGAGTCATTTCTCGCTGGGTTCTCGTGCGCGGTTTCCAGATTTCTTACATAGAGAATCAGGCTGCTTTTGTTTATATCCTCATCTAGTCGAGGCTGCCCGACTCCCGTGTGACTCTCGACTCCCGTATCAAATCTGGAAACACAATTTGTGTGACGTGTCATTTGGAAAATTTATTAAACGCAAGACAGAAGAGT
>NW_012093753.1:0-1060 GCF_000956235.1 Wasmannia auropunctata | reverse complement strand
ACGTGGAATGGAAAAAAATGGTGAAAAATCAGCTTACCTGAAACCGAACATGATTTCATCATGTCTCAAATGAGCATCATCATCGATAGAAAGGACGGCTTCTGTCTCAATTGCATCAAATGGAAGGAATCTATTATTCAAACTATTTCTTGGAGCTTTTATAACCTGTCCAGATATATTTGAAAAATATATGTTAATGTGTGATTTTTAAAAATGGATGAAGTTTCTATAGAATAATAAATTAAAGTTACATGTATAGGAACGCCGATATCAGGCCACTTCAGATCTTCTACAGGTGGTTTCGGACTATTCCAAACTACGAGTACCTTGTTCAGGTAAGGCAAGCCATAGAGACGTGCCAGTGAATTTATAAGAACTTGTTCTCTTTCATAAGTTAACATGACAATTGTAAATTGTTCTCTTGGATAGTTTCCTCCTAATGACTCACTAAACTCTTTTCCAGCGCCTCCAGCACCTTTACCGATAGGTCGAAAGCCAACTTCCGAGCCTATGAAAGTATAAAATAGTATAAATATAATATAATTCTAAAGATATAATATATTATTCTGGCTCATATAATTAAAAATTAACGAAGTATCAAATGAAGGGCTAGTGAGCCTTAGAAGGCTCACTAGCCCTTCATTTGATACTTCGTTAATATAATTCTTTTGTATAATGATCTCTGAAATAATGATATAATAATAATTTCTGAAATAATGATTTTACCAAGAAATTTAGCATCGCTGGGAAGAACAGTGTCAAACGGTAATTGTGGATACAAATTAAATGGATCCATCCAGTCATTCCAAATTTCATGACCTTGGACTAATAGTGTTGTATAATTTCTTTTGAAAGCAGGAGATGGATACGGCGGTTCTAGAGGACCCAAACTTTCTTCGGCTTCAGGTTCAGCAATAATGGTATCCGATTTTAAAGGCTTTCAAAAATAAAAAATAATATAAATTATAAAATTAAATTTGCTTTCTATATAGTTAAAATATGTATATCGTGTACTTTAAACTTGAAAAGCATTGAAATACATACCACAAAGCTTTCGTTA
>NW_012093752.1:0-1141 GCF_000956235.1 Wasmannia auropunctata | reverse complement strand
AAAATATTTCTACGTTAAATATCACTCTGCAATTATTATTACAATATCGTACAAATTGCAACGTGATATATTATAGTGCAATATCATTGCAATATCATGCAAATCTTGCAACAAGGTATACCATACTGTAATATTATTCACATATTGTGTAAATATTGCAATAAGATGTACTGTGATATTATAATTATCATGTACAATTATTATAATGTACGAATATTGCAATATAATACATCGTACTATAATTATATTGTAAATATTACAATTTACCCATTATTACGATTTACCCATTCCTCTATATCCCCTTCATTTGGGCTCATTGTTATATAGTATTTTCTAGCTTGACAGAGAATGGTTTATTTTCTTTTACAAAAAGTTTCAAGATGTGCAATAAGAAAAAATTATCTACATATACATATAATCATATATGTATATATTTATATAATTGAAAGTTATTATATATGTAAGTAATTTTTTCTCATTTCTTCAAATTTTTAACTGTTTGTAAGAGAAACAATGCAAAAATTATTTTTTAAAATTATTTTTTATGTCTTGTCATTATTATTATTACTATTTTTCTTCTATTAAACAAAAGTTTTACAAAAGAAAGAAACTAAATACACACACACACACACACACACACACACACACCACATGTATACGTATATATACAACATACATATATATATCTTATATAAAAAATTTGTTACTGTATTGCACTCTCGAATTATATTGCATAATACTATAATTACTGTATTTTACAAAGAAAAAAGAATTAGTTATTTATTATTTTCCTTATAATTATTCTATATTACGGTTAATATAAATTATTCTCTGTTTCTTTCATTGTGTGCGTTTTTGAAGTGCGCGTGTTTATAATTATATTATTGACCTTATCGATCATAAAATTGAGCCGATAAATTAGGGCTATCTAGAACCTTTCGAATCATTCGACGGGAACATACATATGTATGTACAGTTGTGGACACTTTATTTGAATTTGATTTCGGAACGTACTGTTATTTTGCAAATACGAACCACGATTGGTATGTTGTTTCTAGACTATAAAGATAGTACACCAATCGTGGTTCGCATTTGCAAAATAATAATGCGTTCCGAAACCAAATTTAATAAAGTGTCGCAA
>NW_012093751.1:22905-27591 GCF_000956235.1 Wasmannia auropunctata | reverse complement strand
CTCAGCACCTTTCCTTTACACATCGTAAACATGCTGATTTCACAGGAGCCTTCCTCCTCCCCGCAGAAAATTACTGACTGGGGTGGAGTTTACATCTTCCAGCTTGGCGACACGTATGAAGTTAATTACTATCAGTCCATACTTATATATAGTCAAAGGCGCTATGGCGCTGAAATATCACTTGGCTTATCACGGACGTACACGAACGCTGCACGCATGTCTCATTGTAGATGTCACTTTATGGTGAAAATTTTGAAAATAGAGAATGAGAACTTTATATAACTTCGTAACTTATTTCGCTTTTTATTATGCCCGTTATTTTTCATACATGTTTTACATGAATTGTACTCACCGATTTGTCCAATGGGAATACCTTAAATTAGCAGTTAAAGATTCGAAAGATACACCCATAGCAATAAGTTATTTGATTTTTAACGGGAATCATGTATTCTGATTTTATTTTTGAAGTCTAAAAATGTTGATGTTTACACACGGCGGGAAAGTTAAAACTGTGAAGATTAGGTGCGCTACGTTCAAATATATTCCAAACTTTACAATGGTAACCCGTTTTAATGTACGAATCCTCAAGGTCGCGTGACCTATTTGACTATGATATTTCATTGAACGTCAGAATTAATTTTTATCAAGGAAAACAAGTCTAATGCTCATAAATAGTCAGTTTATCAATTTTTATCAAGGAAAAAACAAGTCTCATAAATAGCTAATTATCGTTTGATATTGATTGACTAATCAATCATGGTTCAAAAATCATGGACTGTTTAGATCAAATAAATAAATTTCTATATTACTGTTATCGGATATCCCATTTTCTTGTTTATTATTATTGTAAATGTGTAACAAGTAGATATACATAAACAATAAATAATTTATTGAGTAATGTTTTATTGTTAACATAGATTGAATAATTTTTTAAATTTAAATCGATTAAAGGATTCCCAGAAATGGTCCATAATGAGATATCGTAGGCTAATGGGAATCAGTGCGATAATTGTTGCGCAAAGTTTTATAATTGTTACAATGTCCCACCACACTTGCAAAAAAATGTCAGCTCACACACAGCTCTCAGCCAGGAATTGAATTAATTTTTTACATAGCAGCTTGGATTAAAATTGTTATAATAAACTCTTTGTTGTTTAATATAGAGTGATACAGAGTAAAAAATAAAATTAAGAAAAACAAATTATATGTACAGTTGAAATTTTAATTTAAACAAAAGAGGATTTTTAAAAAGACTATTTTTGATCTAGATTTCCAACCGAACTAAATTATTGAATATTTGTGGGTTCTTCTAGAAATAGAGAAATTTAAATAACAATTATTTATCCTCGATTTCGGGGAAAACGATAAAAATCAGGATTTTGTATTGATTGCTGAAATAGTCATATGCAGAGTGCTTTTTACGCATTGTATCCTTCAAAATAAAATTAATTGCACGTTTATGCGTTGAAAGATGATTAGTAAATTATGAGAATGTGATTTCTTGTTTAACATAATATACAGGATCTGGAATGTCACGGATCCTTTAAATATCTAAAATTCATAAATAATATGACTTCTAGTTGAAAAAAAGCCATTTAAAAGTTAAAGGTTTATATATGTTTGAAACTTAATGAATAATGCAAAGGATACAAGTGCAAATTAAAAACGAATGCAGATGTTTTAATGAAATTCAGTATTATTTCGGAATATATTAAATGTTACGTCCACGGTGCGGATCGAAGGTATTGCACTCGCAGTGTGTACTCGATAGTCTCGCATACTCCCGCACTCGCGAAATGAACACTCATCAGAGATATCATTGAAATGAGAACTTTATTAACTGAAATACAAGAGATGTTTTCTTGCGCTGTCAGTTCGTAGCGACACATGATAAACAAAACGTTGCTAGACAAACGATCCTCCACTGCTCGTTTTTACGATCGAACGATTAACGCGGTCTAGGTCACTCTTCTTACACAAGGGAATAATAGTATATTTAATGAGTTTTAACATACTCAATTCTTTACATGCGTGAGTGTTATAAATTATAACGGAACAAATTATACATTTTAATTAATCCTGAGTGCATATAGTAACGTTTTTACTAATGAAAAAGAAAATTATTATTTTAGAATTTTCAATCAATGCATATATTAATAATTAATTAGCATCAAATAAGAATTGGGAAAAAACATTTGTTTATAATAATTATATACAAGGTTTCACAATAAAATTAATAATATTGAAAGTTACTGTACATCTATATTTCGAAGTATATTTATAAGTACTTATAAGTACTTCGAAATATTATAAGTACTTTAGTAGTATATGTATATTAGTGGGATTTATTTGACATACTGCCAATTTTAGAAAAAAAACTCGTAGAAACATTGTTACCATGATAAGCAATAATACTTTTTGGTGATATTAACTGAAAAAGGATTTGTAGCATTTTCTGACTAATAAGTTAACATTAATTTTTCTATCAAGAGAGGGAAGGAGAGAGAGAAAGAGAAAAGGCAAATGAGAAATAAGAAGGGGAAAAGAAGGGAAGGGAGAGAAAGAGAGAGAGAGAGAGAGAGAGAGAGAAAGAGAGAGATGAATTTTATTTAATAATTTATCTGGAACTTCTTCCAGCACAATAATATTCGGCAACACCTTGGGTGACTCGAGGACATTCTGGAAATAAAAATATAGAAAACAATAAAATTATTAATAATAACAATAACAGAAATATAAGTAACTATTTCTTGTAAACTACTTTTATATATTAATAATATGGATAGAAGGGCAAGTAAGAGAGACGATATAGAAGTGAAGAAAGGAATGAGGAAGGAAAAATGGAGTAGGAGGGAATATGACAGAAAGAGGAGATATTTCACGTAATACATACATATTAAGAAATAAAAATCATGCAGCTTTAAAAATCAAGCTTTTAAAAACTTAAGGTAATCTTAAATTATTTATGTACTATATTGTATAAACAAAATATAAACACAATTATATAAATAATAAATAGTTAATTATACAATACAAAATATTTTTAAATTTTTATCTAAAAAAAGTCAATTGTAGTTGAAATATAAATAAAGTTCTTACTATAAATGTTTTATAAACATATATTAGTATACATATAATTTATAAAATTTTATTTCTTTTTTTAATATAAATTTTTTAATCGAGAATTGTTTTTGTGTAATAATCAAAAGTAATCTTACCGTTTTTATAGCAAGCAAATCATTAGCGCCGTAAAATAAAGCTAAGGGTGCAGTAACTTTTTTAAGGTCATACGTTATCGGTGTTATTTGTCCATATTGTTTATAATTACCAAAATGTCCTTAATGATAGGCTTGCAATTTTCCTGCAGCAATCAATATTTATGTACATAAATACAAAATTAAAATAAAAAAATATTTACATTAAAAAATTTTTATTTTTATTTTGAGAAACGTAAAGTATTTATTATTCTTAAAGAATTTCTATTGCGACAGTTATATCATTAATAAAAGTAATAAAAAAGAAATAAAAATAAAAATTTATAATATTAATAAATAACATTTAACGAACATTTTTTTATTTATGACATAATAATTTATAATAATCTAGAGAAATAGGCTCACGAGAATATATCAAACATATTAAAGTAGAGACCGTATGCAAACCAACACGGATGTTAATGTATAATTTAAAAAATAAAAAAGAAAGAAAAAATTATTACGCACCAACATCCGTGTTGGTTCGATACGGTCTCTACTTTAATATGTTTGATAATAATTTATATTTTTTATACATCAGAGGAAAAAAATACTCACCTGCATCAAAATTTTGCCAAAGATTTAATATTGTATATACGGAAGTTTCGCCTGGAATTTGTGAAAATATTTCCGGTAATGCTGTCTGCAATGAATGGCTTATTAAAAACAATTTCGATTTGTTGTACATCAAAACACAAAATATAAAGGACCCCGCACGATTCTTATGAAAAATAAACACGGTAAAATTTCTCTGTTTTGAGATATGTTGAAATTGAGATTTCTGAAATTCTGAACAAAACTTTATTGCCACATTCATCTAAAATCAACAGATGAAGAGATATACAGCTCAAAAATAATAGAATATTAACTGCAAAATTTCAAAAACTACAATATGTAAAAACGGAGCAATTTGACTGGGATTATTTTTCTATGAAAATAGTGCGAAATTCTTTACAAAAATATTATTTTGTTTTTATTTTTAAATTAAATAAATGATATGAAAAAGGTGGCAGTGTTACAATTAGCAAAATTGTACTAAATTAAATATGTACGACATACAGTGTTAAATTGTTATGGATTAGATCCGCAGATAAAAAAAAATACTGCAATGCAAACAAATTGAGTAATTGTATTATATTATCTGCACATAGTGTTCTACCAAGTATAATGGTCGTCGATGATAAGGAATCTACTTCATATATTTCATTGAAATCAAGAAATTCCTAATAAAAGATAGAATAAACACACTCCAATATAATAAATGAATTCCTAATAAACAAACGGGAATACAAAAATGTATGTAAAACAATTATAATATAATCTGTACAAGATGTAATAATGTAAAAAATATAACATCAGAATAATTATATTTATGGGTTATTCTATACGAAAACGCAAATGCAGGCTCTGCCCATAAATGATTTGATCCTTT
>NW_012093751.1:0-12587 GCF_000956235.1 Wasmannia auropunctata | reverse complement strand
GTGTGCTCTTCCGATCTAATGTATTTAAACATTAAACTTATTATTTTTATTTATTCAAATTGTCGTTAGAATTCATTATTATTCTATAACGTTTTCGCAAGTATTATCAGTATTTTAAATAGTTTATTAAACAAGTATTAAATAAAAAGATTAACTCAAACCTGTTTTTTTTTTAAAAGTATGTTATTTTTATGATAACTGGATTCATAATTCATATTTCCTAATCGTTGTTTGGTTATTAGTGGCGTTAAATATACAGAACGGGAATTTGCGTAAACGTAATTACTTGAATATCAGCTATAGGAGGCAGAAAGATGAGTCATCCAGATTCTGTCTGTGAAAATTGTTAGGCGCTGCAATCAGTAATAGTATGATACACATGTATGATTATGAACGGCTTATAAGGATAGCTGATTAATACTGACTAACAAATTAAATTGGAATTTGAATGTGACCTTGTTCTAAATTTTTTAATCAAGCAAGCGAAAGAATTCTTTGAATTAATTTCATAATTTTAATTTTTAATACACACATTATATAGATTTATAACTTAAAGGAAAAAATGTGATATAATAAATCTATATATAATATGCAGTCCTTATAAAATTAACATGTAAAATATATGTACATATGTCTACATGTATGTATGTACGTAATGTACATGTGTACGCAGATGCAAATGTGAGAGCGTGTATTACATTTTTATATTTTTTATTTTTCTACTGTTTGAATCAATATATATTATTATTGAAACAACATTGAAATACTCATTGTTTATTACACTTTTATGTATGCTGGAAAATGATATGTACTGAAAATCAGTGGTAATTCAACTTTTAGAGGGTATTGTATCTTGTAGATTTTCGTAAAATCTTTTAACCTTTCAAGTAGAAAATTCCTTTAATTTATATTAAATTTTACATACATTATTTTAATAATTAAGTTACTGGCAATATTTATATTATAAACTTTGCAAATAATTAAATTTTTTTGTATCGAGAAATAGAAAATGAGAATATATTGTTTGTATGTTTTGGTATCTTACATTGTCCACCGTTTTTCAAATATGTATTACATTGTAGAGTTGGAGTTGAAATAGATAATTATTGTTTGTTAGTTATTGAAGAACATCTTATTTTTCATGCAAATTTTATATTAAATATATTTACTAGTACGTTTAATTTAAAACATCTTAAATCAGCAGTCAAAAATTAGAAGGATCTTCAGTAAATTATTTGATTTTTGAACGCAAATCGATCGTGTTTTTGTGATTTTACTTTTGAAATCTAAGAATGTTAATTGTTATACGTACAGTGGAAAAGTTGAAATCGTAAAGGCTTAACGCGCTACGCTCAGATAAATATGTATACTGAAATTTTGCAATCTTACAGCGATAGTCGAGTATTACGAACCATCAAGGCCGTTTTATGAAATCGTTATGTATATCATACATGATTTTTAGAAAGAACAGTGCCATTTAAAAGTTAAAGGTTAATTTAATTAATATCACTTGTTTACAAAAAAATTTTTTTTTTAATTACTTTGGACCGGACTACATGTCTCTTATAAATTTTTGGATGCTGAAAACGACGCCGCAAGCGAAAAAATTCTAGCGTCGTTCATAACATAGCTAAAAAGTAAGGTATTGAAATAAAAAAAAAAATGTATTTTATAGAGGATGAACAATACATTCATGACTCCTGATTGAAATTTCAAAATAAAACGTTAACCTTCTTTATAAAAAAATGTTAAATATCGCAAAAGAAGCCATTTTTTAAGTATTAAACCTCAATTATCTTGGAAATCTGACGTGCTAGAATTTTTTTGCTTGCGGCATCGTTTTTAGTATCCAAAAATCTATAAGAGACACGTAGTCTGGTTCAAGGTAATTTTTTGCTGTAAATTAGTGTATTTATTGAAAGTTAATGAATAATGCGAGCAATAAAAAAACTTAAAAACGAATGGCAGATATTGATTTTCAAAAGAATTCTTTATTATTTCCGAATATATTATATGCACATTTAATTAAAACTTTTTAAAAACTATATATTATACATAAGTCAGTATTATTCAAATTAAAACTTTGTTTAGTGTTACATTATATAAATAAAAGTTGAAGAATAAGGAGAAGAATAGAGAATAAACAAGTAAGAAGGCGAAGCTATAGATATCTCGATTAATTCTGCAACGTTTTTGCACACTAAAGTCTTTACACACGTGAATGTTAAGCAATATATACATACAGAATACAGTTTATGCAATAAATTATAATGAAACAATTACATTATACATTTTAATTAATTATTCATACGTGATTATCAAACTCTTGAAGTAAGTACTTCTATTACACGATCGTATATTAAAGTCTTAGCATCGATTGCCCATAAAAAATCCATATGATTAAATAATTTATATGAATTTTCCTCCAGCGTGATAACATTCGGCAAATACTTATATGTCTCCAATACATTCTGAAAATAAAAATATAGAATTAAAATTAGTAATAATAATGATAAAAGAAGCAATTACTTCTTTAAGACTTTTTTTGACATATAAATAATAATATGAACATATGTGATATGTAAGGTAGGAAGAAATAAACATAACAATAAGAGAGGTAGATGTGGAAACAAGGAAGAAAACAGGAGAAAGATACTTCGTATAATAATACGAAATGTAGATTGCGTTATTTAAAAACACTAGATAATCTTAAATTATTTACAATTAAGAAATACTTTCAATTTTTTTTTTACCTAAATCAGTAGTTTGCATGAAACAAATAAAGTTCTTGCTACAAACATATTATATGTGTAACATATACATATAATAATGTTAATAATAATAATAACTAACATATATATACATATAATTTTATTTGTTTTTTTCAATATATATTTTCAAATGAAGAGATGTGTTTAAATAAAAATTAAAGGTGACCTTACCGATGTTAAAGCAACCATATCATTAGCGCCGTAAAATAAAGCTAAGGGTGCAGTAACTTTCTTAAGATCATATGTTATAGGTATTATTTGTCCATATTGTTTGCGATTGCCGAAATCTCCATAGTCATAGGCTTGAAATTTGTCTGCAGCAATTATTATTAATTATGTACATAAATATGGAATTATAATTTAAAAATATTTGAAAATTTTAGTTTTTCAGGTAAATATAAAATGTGTTTAAAAAAATTAATAATAAAATGCGGGTTATTTTATTATTAACAAAGATTAAAAAAGTGAAAATAAAAATTGAAAATTATAAGATTAATAATAATAAGAAACAACATATGAATATGCATATTTTTATCATTAACATAAGAATTTACATTATTATATGTTTGCAGAAGAAAGTAATGCTTACGCGTAATCATGTTTTGGAAAAAATGATGTAATGTTTGTACGGAACATCCACCCGGAAAATACGATAATATTTCCGGTAATGCTGTCTGTAATGAATCGAAGTTATTAGAAATAACTATAATTTGTTGCATATTAAAATACTGAATACAAATTTACAAAAAAATGTAAATTTGTAACTTCAATTTTCATAAGAATTATAACAGTGTTATAGGTGTTACAATTAGGAAATCCGTGATAAATTAGATATGTATATTATACAGTATTAAGTTGTGGTGGATCGGATCCGACGACTAAAAACATTATCGCAGCACAAATAGGCTGAATAATTGCATTATTTGCACACAGTGTTCTTCCAAGTGTAATGGTCATTGATGATAAGGAAAGTACTTCATATATTTCATTAACGTCAAGAAATTCCTAATAAACAAATATAAAAAACGTATACATATAACAGATTGCAAAGAAAATCTTCATAAATTATATTACAGAATATAACATAGTATAAAAAATATAACATCAAAATAATTACATATATGTAAGTATATCAGCGTTTAAAATTATTAATACAATCAATAATAAAAGAATAACATAATAAAAGTCAATGTACATTGTTAAAATGCACAAACCGTATTCTACAAGTAAACAAGAAATAAATTATTTATATGATCAATATGATGAACTATTGAACATTTCAATCTAAATTAAAACACTTTTTAATGATAAATAATCATCAATAATATTTACAACAAAAATTTCAAAAAATGTAAAGAAATATATTTGATGTAAAATACATAATATTATAAAAAATGATATTATTCTGTATCAGTTATCTATTTAATAGTCTTCACATAACTTTATTAATTATTATTATATTAATAATAAACATAATAAAGTATTAATAATAAAGTAACACTACTGATAAAAGTAATTTTTTTATTAGAATAATGTTAATATATATACACCTTATATGTATATAACATATATCTCTCTTTATTTCTTTTAAAATACAATATTAATCTCCTTACCTTAATATTTAATACATCATTACGAATAAATTGGACAAGAGGAGGTATTTTTTTCCAAATGGCGATTGGGGCAAGACCAATTCCCAATTTTATTTTTGTATTGTATTCGGGTTTCGTGGATAATAAAATAAAAAATGCGGTAGTTCCCATCGAGTGACCGATGTAACGTAAATTTTTTTGTTTTGTATAATTAAGTATATAATCGAACATAGCTGGT
This sequence comes from Wasmannia auropunctata, assembly GCF_000956235.1. NCBI lineage: Eukaryota > Metazoa > Arthropoda > Insecta > Hymenoptera > Formicidae > Wasmannia > Wasmannia auropunctata. The sequence goes on along the minus strand of NW_012093751.1, from coordinate 7,986 downwards.
AAATCTCTTCTTCCCATTTCATGAAAGCTAGACAATAAAAGTCTATTTTATTTTCCTTTCTATTATGCTTTTCAGTCTATCAAATGTACCAAATAATTGTTACAAATTTTTTAATTTAATTTTTTCATAACAAAAATATGAAAACATACATACAATATAATACATCTATGGACAGCATTATGAGTATTTTTTCTTTATTTAAGAACAATCGATTTTAATTATTAATTTTAGTTTTTTCCAAACCTATTTTTTGAATTAAACAAAATGGAAGACATAATAAAGTAAGATTAATATAAGTAAATTATTAAAAATGTGTTAAAATTTAAAAATTAATAAAAAGTATTTCTTTAAAATAAAACTTGTAAAATAAAGTTTTTATACCTAAACTGCCAGAAGTCCTTATTTTGTGAAGACATTTTTATATGTGATCTACAATAAGGATTTCCCTGATATTTCCAAGCCATACATCATATCCTTCATCAGCCAATAAAAATGCTATAACACAAGATAACGATGTATAATTAGTTTTCTTATTAATGTTATCGAATTACCTACTAATAATAAATTAATTCGACTAAGTTAGAGCTAAAGATAAATTTTATCAAATATCACATTATTGTTAAATAATGTTAATTGTAATCATCTTTCTCTGTCAGTATAGAAACAGGATCGTCCCACGCACTGCGAAAGATTTCATGTGGACTTAGAGTAAATAGAAAGTGAAAATTTAAAAGGTTACGCTCGAAGTTACATCGCCGCCTAGATGACAATGTAATTTTTTGAATCTAATTAACATAATTTAATAATTAATGTATTATGTGTTCATTGCCAATCACTCACCAAGGTCTTTGCCAGGACCAAACAACACCCAGGTATCAGATGAGGCCAAAATACCATGTTGAATGAAAACAATTTTTCTACTCTGTTTCTTAGATAAAGGACTTCCTGGTATTCTGTGTATTACCAAGTTATAACCATCTTCCGTTGTGACGTAATGCTCTTCGGCGGGGTAACCATGTCTCTCTACTAAACCGATCTGCGTAAACATATAGAATGTTAAAGAGTTCAAGATTTTTCAATAATCGTAAGTGTCGATCCACAATAAGGATTTTAAGCCCTAAGCAGTAGAAATAGACCAATCGTAGTCGAATATTTGGAAAATAATTGATTGTAATTGGTCAATATCTTACGGTGTAAGGCTTAAATAAGCCTTATTGTGGACCGACACTAATATATATATGAAATTTAATAACGTAAAAAAGGCAATGTAGATAAGATTTGATAAGATTTTAAGAATATTATTTATTTTCTCACGGTTACAAAATTTTTTTTAAATATCCTGTAATTCAAAATGAGTTGAGGCACGTTTCTTTTATAGATAATGTTATTTTACATAATATTTGTTGCTTACAAGTAAACCTCGGGAACGTCAGACGCCAAAAAAAATGTTTTTATTTTACGTAAATACACAATTTTACACATATTTAAAGCTGTATTTCTTACAAAAATGAATTTACACCAAATTTTTTGAAACCTTTTTATATTTTTTTATAGATTTTTGGATGTAGATTCATTTGTGTAAGAAATACAGCTTTAAATATATGTAAAATCGTGTATTTACGTAAAATAAAAAATTTTTTTTTATTAAAAAATAAATTTGAACTAAAACTAATAATAGATTCTTTCATATTTTGACATAAGAAATATCTGTAAAAAATTTGAAAAAAATCGGCGTCTGACGTTCCTCGAGGTTTACTTGTTAGATAAAAATATTTTAATAACTATATATTGCTACTGATTATAAAACATTCTTCCTGCAGTAACTTGCTGTATTAACATTTATACAATCGTTTATACAGCAAGATGTTTTCTGGATTAACAAAATTCTTTTGTCTAAATAAATCCACATCTTTTAATTGAGCTATTATTTTTTCAAGTTTGTCTTTAACAAGCAAAAACATCAAAGAATAATTTTATTGTACTTACAAAATCCAATATGGCTACATTGTTTGGTTCTATTTTGACATCTTCTGGCTTCCTTACTCTCACTATACCAGGATTCTTAGGAAATATAAAGTTGAGCAGTACTTTCGGAAATGATTCTAAGTTTCCCCCAAAATTTGCTTCTTCCCGTGATTCCAGTGACATTATATTGAGCATAAATATGAAGAAAACAAATTTCATATTTATCTTTATTTTATCGTTGATGCAATTGTAAACTACGTATAACTTATTGATATCAATAGTATTATTTCGTAAGTTTGATGGCACTTGTTCTTGTTTGAATTTCAAGGAACCTACAAATGCAATTAGTATTGTGTTTATTTATAATTATTTAATGTTAATTTTTTCTTAATATCAATAAATATTAAAATATAAATATAAAAAATGTCATTAAATGTCATGTGATATTAATTTTTGTAAAAATTAGGATTGGTAATTAAAACTGATAAATAAAACTTGAATTAAAGGTTGATATTTTTCTAAATAATCACGAATATAATCTGCGAGACGAATGTGAGAGCGCGTATTTTTATATCTTTTGTGATTTCATAACATTCATGCGTAATAAAAATTTGTTTAAACAAATAAATATTGAAAATTAATATTAATATAATAATTCGTCTGCTCTCTTTTTGTCTTATTGTATTTTATATAGATTTTATAATAGATGTTTTCTAAGATCTATGATATTTCCAAATTGTGAATTCTTACAATTTATATTAAGTTTTAAATTTATTATTATATCGGTAACATTTTATTACAAATATTGGCACTTAATCGATTTGTATCATAAATTTTCAAAATAGGAATTGAGAACTATTGCTTGTATGTTTCTGTAACTTACACTGTCCATCATTTTACATGCATGTTTTATAATGATGTTACTGTACTTATAATGTTAATGTACTCGTACACATTTTATACTAAACTATTATTGCACTCACCGATATATACAATTAAAACACCTTAAATTATCTCTTAAAAACTAAAAACATCCTCAGCAATATATTATTCGATCTCTAATGTGTTCTTATATTGATTTTATAGTCTAGAAACATTAACTACTAGATACGGCGGATAAACTGAAACTATCAGCGTTGAACGCACAGCGCGCAAACAGATATGTTATGCAGAAGCGTCACAGTAATACAATCGGTCATTATATAAGTTGTCAAGACCGTGTGTCAAAAACTTCATGATACTTTACTAGACATGCTTCAGCCACTCGACTTTTATCTAGGAAGCTAAATTAAATCTGATTTTTTAATGAGTAATTGATTGTTGACTTGAGTTATTGAATCATCATGGATGATTGTTTAGATCAAACAAAAAGATCTTTGCTCATTTATTCTTACCGGTGTTTCATTGTTTTTGAAAATAGGAAATCAAAATTTTACATGTTTATATATTTCTCTTATTTACATGGTCCATCATTTTTTGTGTATGTTTTATATTTAAATATGTATTAAATGAGCAATGAGCCGAGTCAGATATTCATACTATATTATAAAGCAGCTTTAATCAATAAAAACAAATTACATATAAATGTCTTGATAAATTGGGTCATCCTCAGCGTAATAATAAAAAAACTTACATGAATATAATAAAACGGTGAGATCATAAAAACGTAAGTATTGCTTCCAAATGAATTCAAGTTTAACGTTAGATACCAACTCCGTGTAAAGGCGGAAGAACATCAAATGCAGAGTCCGTATAAAAGTAATTGTCCAAAGGAAACATGCTTGTTAAAAGGAGAATTTGTGTGATAATAGTCAAGAAAATGAATTTGAAAAAATGCGATGTTATGGATAAAATTAAATATAGGGAATTAAAAATCTGATTAAAACATACCTTATTAAAAATGTAATGACGATCGGGATAATACAATTTTCAAAGTGAATGAAGTCATGGTAACAGTCAAAAATGTACAGATAGAATGACAAGATATATATAATGACTCAAGAACAAAGGAAAAATTAAAACGGAAAAGAGGGGATAAAATAGCAGAGAAGAAATCTATGGAAGGAGGCACTTAGGTGGGAGGTAGAACGTCAAGGATAGATAAATAGGATTTGGAAGGGAATTGGATGACGCTTTGTTTATTTGATCTTTGTGTTTGTTTTATGATGTAAACCATTAGAGACATCAATCTCTTATTGTAGTTAGATTCGTTGTCTAGAATCTGTACCTTATTTCAAAATCATGATCATCTTATTTATATACGGTGTTCAGAAGTTACCGAAAAGGAACTAGTTTCTTTTATTGTTCAGAAAAATGTTTGCAGATTTTAGTTTCCAATTAACGTTTCGTTTGTCCAAAGTACGATGCATTACACTGTCGAGGCATAAAATTTAATATACTACCCCACTGTGAGACATAAACTCGGGAATATTCTTACTAGTTTTAGCAGTTTTAATATATATTTTTTAAAGTGTTATAGAAATGGAAAAACCCAGTTTTATATTGCATTTTTTAATAATGCATAAAAACATCTCTGAAACGATCTCTACATTTTTACAAATTATTATTTTAGAATTTTCAACCAATACATCAAATTGCAGAATCACAAGTCAGAATTGGAACATTATAAATATTTAATAATAATAATAATATGGTAACTTTAATTGATAAGTTACATGTCAGAATTTTACACAAGGAATTAAGGAATCCTGTATATAATACAGGACATACTAATATTATATTTTAATTCATTTCTTATCGTTATAGTTCATGTTGCCAGCCTTAAAAAGATCTTGGTAAAAACAGCGTTGCCATGACAAAAAATAATATTATTCTTATTATATTTGTCAAAAAAGGATAATTTGTCGCATTTTGTAGCCAACAATTTAATATAAATTTTTTTATTAATAGAGATTGGTATTTTCTATACTCGTGTAATTCGAAAGTAAGCAAATATTTTTAACAAGAAAGTATAAGAATCAGATATAGAATAATTCTTCCTTGATTGTTCACGCCTAATTATCAAACTCCTGAAGTAATTCTATTACACGATCGTATATTAAAGTCTTAGCATTGATTGCCCATAAAAAATCCAGATGACTAAGTAATTTATATGGATTTTCCTCCAGCATGATAATATTCGGCAAGTGCTTATATGTCTCCAGAACATTCTAGAAATAAAATTATAGAATTAAAATTAGTAGTAATGATAAAAGAAACATAAGCAATTATTTCTCGAAGGTTGTTTGTATATCTATAAATAATAATATAGATAGATAATATGAGAGTTAGGAAGAAAGGAAAATGACAGAGAGGAAAGATATTTTGCATAATATTAGGAAATATAGAATAAGTAACATTACTTAAAAACTTTAGGTAATTTTAAATTATTTACAGTTAAAAAACATTTTCGATTTTTTTTACCTAAATTAAAAGCTTGCATAAAACAAATAAAATCTTGCTATAAACATACACATTATAAGTGTATATATATAAGTAAAAAATATATATTAAAGAAATATAAAATAATATTATATGTATAAGTTATATATATATTTTATTTCTTTAATATATATTTTTTACTTAAGAGATGTTTTTATAAAAATTAAAAGTGAACTTACCGATTTTAAACTGACCATATCATTAGCGCCGTAAAAGAAAACTAAGGGTGCTGTAACTTTTTTAAGATCATACATTATAGGTGTTTTCTGCCCATATTGTTTGTAATTGCCAGCATGTCCATAGTCATAGGCTTGAAATTTGTCTGCAACAATCAATAAATTATTACGTACATTAATATGGAATTAAAATTAAACGTATTTGTACATTTTAGTTTTTATTTAGATAAATATAAAACATCATGTGATTACGGACAATGTGTTTAAAAGATTGGAACGGTTATTTTATATTATTAATAGAGACTAAAAAAGTGAAAATAAAAACTGATAATAATAATAGGCAACATTTATATACGTTTTAAAGAATATTTTTATGATTAATATAATTAGTTTATATTATTATATTAATAATAAAAATATGTCTGAAAAGGAAAGTAATACTCACGCGTAATAATATTTTGGTAAAAATGATGTAACGTTTGTACGGAACATCCAGCCGGAAAATGCGATAATATTTCCGGTAATGCTGTCTAGAATGAATCGTTTTATTAGAAACAATTTTGATTTGTTGCATATTAAAATACACAATATAAATTAAAAAATGTTAATTTGTAATATTTAATTTTCAAAAGATACTAAACAGTGTTACAGGTATTACAATTAACAATGATAAATTAAATATGTATATTGTACAGTATTAAGTTGTGCTGGATCGGATCCAACGATTAGAAATGTTATCGCAACACAAAAAGGCTGAGTAATTGCTTCATCGGCACACAGTGATTTTCCAATTGTAATAGTTGTTGATGACAAGGAAACTACTTCGTATATTTCATTAACATCAAGAAATTCCTAATAAACAGATATTAAAAAAATATGAAAAATACGTAAACAATAAACAGAAAAGGAAATATGAGAAATACGTAAACAACAGATATAAAAGAAAATATGAAAAATACGTAAACAACAGTAAAAAATACGTATTTAACAGAATTGCAATGGAATCTAATAAATGTAACTTTATTAATTATTATGATATGAACAATAAATATAATAAAGTATTAATGATAAAGTAATACTACTGATAAACCTTATTTTTTTATTAGAATAATGTTAATATATATATACACATCTTGTATGTATATAACATATATTTCTCTTTATTTCTTTTAAAATACAATATTAATCTCCTTACCTTAATATTTGATACATCATTACCAAAAAATTGGAGAAAAGGAGGTATTTTTTTCCAAATGGCGATTGGGGCAAGGCAGATTCCCAATTTTATTTTTGTGTTGTATTCGGGTTTCGTGGATAGTAAAATAAACAATGCGGTAGATCCCATCGAATGACCGATGTAGAATAGAGTTTTTTGTTTTGTGTAATTAAGGATATAATCAATCATAGCTGGTAAGTCTTTTGTTCCCATTTCGTGAACGCTAAATAATAAAAGTATATTTTGTTTTCCCTTGTATTAGCTTTTTAGTCTATTAAAAATATCAAATAATTGTTGCAAATCTTTTAATTTAATTTTTTTTTATCAAGAATATCGAAATATACATGTATGTAATACATGTATGGACAGCATTATAAGTCTATATTTTTATTTAGAAAAAATCGATTTTAATTAGCAATTTTAGTTTTCTCAAAAGCTGTTTTTTTAAATTAAACAAAATAGAAGATATAAGACATTAAGATTAATATAAGTAAATTATTAAAAATATGTTAAAATTGATAAAAAATATAATCCTTTAAAATAAAATTTTACCTAAACTGCCAGAAGTCCTTATCTCGTGGAGACATTTTTATATGTAATCTGCTATAAGAATTTCCTCTGAAATTTCCAAGCCATACATCATATCCTTTATCAGCTAATAAAAATGCTATAACATAAGATAATGATGTATAATGAATTTTCTTATTACATGGTCGAATTATCTACTAATTAGTTAACTTGACTAAATTAGAGCTAAAGATAAGTTTTATCAAATATCACATTATTGTTAAATTATTGACAATTGTAATCATCTTTTTATGTTAGTTAATAAAAACAGAATTATTCCACGTGTCGCAAAAGATTTCATATGGACTTAGAGTAAACAGAAAGTGAAAAATATAAAAAGTTTTGCTTGATTACATCATTATCAAGATGACAATATAATTCTTTGAATCTGATTAACATAATTTAATAACCAATGTATCATGTGTTGACAATACATTGTACAATCACTCACCAAGGTCTTTGCCAGGACCAAACAACACCCAGGTATCAGATAAGGCAAAGATACCATGTTGAATAAAAACAATTTTTCTACTCTGTTTCTTAGATAAAGGACTTCCTGGTATTCTGTGTATTACCAAGTTATAACCCTGTCTCTTATACACATCTCTGAGCGGGCTGGCA
>NW_012093750.1:0-322 GCF_000956235.1 Wasmannia auropunctata | reverse complement strand
TAACGGATATACGACGTCAAAAGGCGAAAGGAGGGAGTTAGATTAATATTAATACATCAAGATAGTGCTGAATTAGTCAAATATATCACACGTGCGCAAAGATAATGCAGAAAAAAAGACAATTAGTCTGTTATGAACTCGCTTCCGCTTTTGATGTTTGATAATAATTCAAATTAATGTCCGGGACCCGGGTCTGAATATCTTTTCCGGATAAGAATATCTTTTTATCGACGGTCAGAGAATTTACAGTCGATAACGTCAATATATTCTTCAATTTTGCTCGATCCAATATCTGATACCTGATGTCGATTAAGCTTTGAAT
>NW_012093749.1:0-615 GCF_000956235.1 Wasmannia auropunctata | reverse complement strand
CGGTAATTTACCTTTAGGTATAGGGTGTAGGAATCCTTCCGATTTACCTGTTTTTGGTGAGAACGCGATACACTTCAGGCAATTACTAATGTGATCTTTAATTTTAGTGCGCATTTTCGGAAACCAATAAGTTTTTTCAATTGCATTATACGTTTTTTCTACACTGAAATGTCCTAATTCGTCATGATATTTTCGTAATACATGTCCTTCCATTTTTTCCGGTACGTAAAATCTTAATTCACGATTTTTCTTTCTGTAAATTAATCCGTTTCTCATCTCATAGTATTTATCTTCTGATTTCTCAAGTTTTTCGCGAAGTTCTCTAATTCTCGGGTCGCGATTCTGATTAGCTGCTAACTCTAATTCAAGTGGATTATCTTTAATTACAAGAATATTTGTGGCGCGACTGAGGGCATCTACGTGTTGCATCTTAGTGCCAGGCCTATGTTCTAGGACGTAATTATACTGCATAAATTCAATCGCCCACCTTTCTATTCGCGGATTCATATCTCTTTTTTCCAAAGTCATTTTTAGTGAAGCGCAATCTGTAACGATTTTAAATCTAATACCGTGAAGATATATGCGAAAACGGCGCAAGGCATAAATAACTGCGAG
>NW_012093748.1:0-330 GCF_000956235.1 Wasmannia auropunctata | reverse complement strand
GCATAAGCATTACGCGATAATTGAGGACCGAGTAAGTCTCCTAAATAACCTTTGAATCTTATATTTTTCAGTACGCAATGATTTTCATCAATTTCTTTTAGCGATAAGCTATCTGTAATTAACGGTTAGGTATGCTCGAAAATGGTACGTTGAATATTAAATTTTTACAAGGTGAACTTTATCAATTTTATAAATGCCTTTATAAGTGCCGTTTCTGGGAAAACAATCGCGTAATTTTTCGGGACGTTACCTCATCGGCGCGAATCATTTCGATTAAGTCGATCGTGAATTGCGCAACTCGTTAACAATCAGCTCTCGGAATAAACTAAT
>NW_012093747.1:0-884 GCF_000956235.1 Wasmannia auropunctata | reverse complement strand
GCTTGCATTAAGCGACCTTTACCTTCATTCCAAATTGTTGACTGCAAATACAATAAAAAAATTTTCAAAATATCTCTTGTATGGATTTACACATGGTTAAATAAAGATATTTAGGAAGTACGCGTACACACGCGTACGCACATACATACCAATCTGCCTTCTCTACCGAAGAGCAAGAGAAAAGCATCGATAAAATCCCGAGATTTTTCTTCCCATTTGCTTATCATATCAGGAATATAAATCCTGGCCCAATTACTGGACGTCCTCGGTGCACAACGGCCGAAGAAGATCAACGTCTGATCAATCTTGTTCAAGAAACCGGCTTTAGGACAGCACCACGAGCATTAGCAGAAGCTAACTTAAATTGCTCTGTATTTACCGTAAGGCGTAGGTGGCGAGAAAGTGGCTTTTTTCATCGTTCGTCGGCTCAAAAGGAGCGATTTACTGAGCACCACAAAGAGCAACGGATGGCTTTTGCCTTAGAACATTTAGCATGGGAGGATGAATGGAGAAGTACAATTTTTTCGGATGAAAAGGTATTTTCGACGGAATCTGGGCGTGTATCATTGTGGAAAACGAGAGGAACGAGGTACGCAGAAAAAAATATTCGTTTTCGCCAACGATCTGGCCGCATCACATTGGCATTTTGGGGATGTATGTCCTCACGTGGTCCTGGACCATTAGTGCGTACTACACAGCATATGAACAGTGAGGAATACATCCACATTTTGTCCGATATGATGATGCCATACGTTGCGGAGACATTTCCTGACGTACCGTACGTTTCTTTCGTTCAGGATAATTCAGGTGTGCATAGAGCAAGAATGGTTCAGGATTGGCTGGCTGCACAACCCAACTTTGAGACGTTGAAGTGGCCAGCTAAA
>NW_012093746.1:0-309 GCF_000956235.1 Wasmannia auropunctata | reverse complement strand
CGCATCAAAACAGCTGACGGCCGTTCCCGTCGAATAATTTCTGCTTCGCGTTCTCGCGGTTTTCGTTCCGTCGGAAGTGAATATCGCGTATTAACGAGTGTCGAATCGAACGGACAATCATTACTTTGGCTGGTCTATTTGTATTTGTCGATATAAAGTTTAAGGTTTCAAAAAAAGAGCAGTGCTCGAATCTCGCTGGCACGCTCGAATATCGCGATTAGCCTTTTTTTCTGAGAAGTACGCATCAAAACAGCTGACGGCCGTTCCTGTCGAATAATTTCTGCTTCGCGTTCTCGCGGTTTTCGTTCC
>NW_012093745.1:0-395 GCF_000956235.1 Wasmannia auropunctata | reverse complement strand
AATATATGAATAATAGATATATTTTATTGTTTCAGAATAGATCTGTTCGTCGGAATAGTGAAAAGTATAATTTCTATCTGTATTCTGTGGATAATATATAAATGGATCTGTTGTTAAACATAATTATAAAACTGCTAGTCTATTAGAGTATTGCATGTATAATAATGTATGTCGTGGAGCTCGCTCTGATGATATCAGAAATCCTCAGTGGAACTTGCTCTGATAAGTACTACAAAAGTCCGAGAGGCTCGCTCTGCAAGTTCAAATTATTGAATTATTTTTTGTTAAGTAGGAAATTATAACTAACAGCTACGTCACTGTTGGTGTTTGCTGAGAGAGTTTACGGTACATGCAAGTTAATTATAAATATGGAAAACTTTTTTTTCACACAAACC
>NW_012093744.1:0-544 GCF_000956235.1 Wasmannia auropunctata | reverse complement strand
TTTTGTTTAAATATACCATAAGATATACTCCGGAACAAAACGGAGTTGCGGAAAGGATGAATAGGAACATCATAGAAGAAGCTAGGTGTTTATTATTGGAATCAGGAATGAAGAAAATATTTTGGTCTGAAGCAGTAATGAGTACTACTTATATAATTAACAGATGTCCTACCGCAGCCTTAGAAAACTCCGTTCCTGCTGAAAAGTAAAAGATATGGAAGAAGATAAAGCATCAAGAAAATTAAACTATTTGGAAGTTTAGTATATCTTCATGTACCAAAGGAAATAAGGAAACGTAAATTTAACAGTCGTTAAGTAAAAATAACAGTCGTTCCAAGAAATGTTTAATGCTTGGATATTGTTCTAATGGATACAAACTATGGGACATAGAAGAAAATAAACTAGTAACTGGAAGAGATGTAGTTTTTGATGAGAGGAAAACAGCGAAATCTTTCATAAAATATGAAGATTTCTATCAGGATACTGACAGTGAAGAAAATAACGAAGAGGAATCATAAGAAGAACTAAACGAAGAAAAGGAAGA
>NW_012093743.1:0-602 GCF_000956235.1 Wasmannia auropunctata | reverse complement strand
CTTGCCAGCCCGCTCAGAGATGTGTATAAGAGACAGCTTAATAATGGAACTATTAAACCACTTCAAATGAAAATTTTTCCGAAAACAAATATCGAAGAAGCTTTTAGATATATGACAAGTGGAAAACATATGGGAAAGGTATGTTTTAACTAGCGGTTAAACATAAAAAATTATTTACAAATAACAGCATCATTTATCTATGAATAAATCTATTTCCAAAATAATTTTTTATATTTTTAATACATATAATTGTTTTAGATAATTATAAGTATTCAGGAAAAAGATAAACCTTTAGACAATCACATTTTCGCATATCGTCGTTATTATTGTCTCAAAGATAAAAGTTACATTATACTTGGTGGACTGGGTGGATTTGGCTTGGAGTTAACTGACTGGCTAATATTTCGAGGCGCTAGGAACGTCGTGCTAGTTTCACGAAATGGAATGAAAAATGGCTATCAACGCATGAAAGTTAAACTGTGGAAGTCGTACGGTGTAAATGTTCTGATTATCAAGGACATTGATGTCGCTAATATTCAGGATTGCGAATATCTCTTGCGAACTGCGGAAAAAGAAGGACCAGTAGACGCGATATTCAATCT
>NW_012093742.1:0-401 GCF_000956235.1 Wasmannia auropunctata | reverse complement strand
CAATTCCGTAATCGTATAGTTTAATTCTGCTCCCTTCAGTGACCTGCTAGCATAAGCTATTGTTAATTTCGCGTCGGATGCATCGTCATATTGGTACAGACGTGCACCGAGTCCGTTTCTAGCAGCGTCTACGAATATTCCAAATTTTTTATTAGGTTGAGCCAAAAATAAGTTTGGCGCCTCCACAAACGCTCTTTTAATCTCGTTAAATGCATTTTGCTCTTCGTCTTTCTATTGAAATTTCGTGTTTTTCTTGAGCAAATTCTCCAACGGTTTAGTCATTCTTAACAGATTTTTGATAAATCTTCTGTCCCAGTTAATTAATCCAAGAAACATCTGTACTTGTTTTTTCGTTCTAGGTCTTTCAAAATTATGGATTGACATGCAGATCGGAAGAGCAC
>NW_012093741.1:0-317 GCF_000956235.1 Wasmannia auropunctata | reverse complement strand
CACTTAACTATGTTATGTGCAGAATTATAGAAAACATATTATGTAAAAAAATTATGTAATTATTTCAAAAAATGAAAATATAAATATATAAAGTGAAAATGACCGTCATATCTTTTAGCATCTCCACTTATTGTTAGAAAAATTTCAACTTGACTAAAATACGTCTTCCTCGAATCCGTTTCACTTTTATCTAAAATATTTTCTTGAATCACCAATAATTTCGGAAAAATTGACTGTTTTAATTAAAATGGGACGTCCCGTATATTTACTATATTTAATAATATATTTAAGAGTTTTTCAATATTAATATATTTAAA
>NW_012093740.1:0-495 GCF_000956235.1 Wasmannia auropunctata | reverse complement strand
CCATTTTCTGTATGACATTTTTACATGGAATTACCTATGGGTTTGTACTCGACTTCCCTGATACAAAGTCAAACTAGCCTTATGGCATGCAGGCTTTTGTGCATGAAAAACGCCTCAGAATATCATGCATATGCAAAAGACTATTTGACCACATTTGTCAACACAGCATCACATATTTACGGTCCGGAGTTTGTTGTAATGAATGTGCATAACCTATGTCACCTCGCCGATGATGTAGCCAATATGAATTGTAGCTTATTTGATATAAGTGCATTCAGTTTTGAAAATTGTTTGGGGAAAATTAAAAGAAAATTAAATTCAGGATATCGCCCCTTAGCTCAATAGATTACACGAAGAAAATTGCGTGGAAAATAAGCTAGTTACGAAATCTTCTAAACTTAAAATAATTAAAAAAAACAATGATTCAGAAATACTCGAAGTAAAATACAAGGAAGCAATTTTATCAACAAAGTTTCCAAATAATACGGTACGTTT
>NW_012093739.1:0-384 GCF_000956235.1 Wasmannia auropunctata | reverse complement strand
TTTGTTAAAATTGGGTAAATATTATTTAACAAATAAGACATAAACATGGAAAAGCTATAATAAAAATTTATTTTTTCTATTTTATTTACAATTTTTATTTCAATACAATGCTATTTTAATAATTAATTTTTCAATATATATTTAAAAAAATTTAAAATAATGTAAAAAGGAAATGTGATTTTATGTGTATTATGTTGTGAATTTAGATAATATATAAATGTATGTATGTATGTTGTGAATTTAGATAATATATAAATGTATGTGACTTTTCTTAGTTTTCACAATAAATTTAAATACATAATGTACTTCTACATATTTTTTTAAAACTTGGCTATCTTTGGTAGCTTTATTGTTGTATGATGTCAGAGATGAGAAATTACATAC
>NW_012093738.1:0-848 GCF_000956235.1 Wasmannia auropunctata | reverse complement strand
TAAACTAATATAAATAAAATATAAATTAATAAAATGTGTATATGTCTCAAGCTATGCCGGGTCTCTTAACGCGAGCCGTCGCGTTGCGAGCATCTGAGATTACGAGATCTCAATAACGGTCGAACTGATTAAGTTCCAAGTAGGCTTAATCGACAGCTTGGGTTTGGTTTGTGTAATGAAAGTGTTTATATTTTTTTTCTACGTGCCCTACGAGCGGAGATATTGCAATGCAAAGTCCGAAATGTGAGAATTTAAGATTAAGAAACGTCCTCATCATCATCATTATTGTCGTCGTCGCCCAGTTGGGTGCGGGAAATGTCCTTTTACAATTTTTGACACAAGAGGCGCTAGAGCACTAGGATTTCTAACCTTGCAGCCTCGCACGCTCGATCAATGCATACATGTATATATCGATCGATTGATGTGATGACAGCAGATCAATGTGTGTTTAATGATATTTTTATTACAATTGGTTTCTGCACTTAAATCCAGAAAATCTAAATAAAAGCAAGAATCAATCATATTAAAGAATCACTGAGCACTCACTAATCTGTTCTCTTTTGTTGAACGCATATATTTTTTCCAGTGACAAGTGAGGTTATTGTTATCGTGTGTCTTTTTCTCGATGTATATACAGGGTGTTCCCGGGTTAAACGGCCAAACTTAAAATATAAAGTCAGGACATGAAAACAAACGAAAATTTTCCTCTGGACGTATGCTCGAAAACGCTTCTTTCAAGAGATATTAACTTATGAAATTACAGACCTGTACCCAGTGAGAAACAATTTGTCGACCCGACGTCGATTCGACGTCGAAAAGTGGGTTCGAAATGAGATCGAAATTGACAT
>NW_012093737.1:0-327 GCF_000956235.1 Wasmannia auropunctata | reverse complement strand
CCATGGAGAAACATGATAACATGGAGTACAACAAGAATCTCTATACGTGGGATGAATACATAATGAAATGGGAATTATTTTTCGCAGGTTATGACACAAAAGAGGAGCGAAAAACTCCATTATTTCTGACAAAAGCTGGTAATGAAATTTTGAAACTAGCAATTGATTTATGTGCACGTAATTATTTCTGGTGGCCTCATATTGATGTTGACATAGAAAATTTAGCTAACTCTTGTTCTAATTGTCTTGAATCAAGACCTTATCCTACCAAAACACCATTAACCCCCTGGTTATGGTCTAGTCATCCATGGTCGCGAATACACATGG
>NW_012093736.1:0-1352 GCF_000956235.1 Wasmannia auropunctata | reverse complement strand
GCGGATTAGCACAAAGACCTTGCTTGACTCCTGGCCCATTACAATTATTTATTTTAAATTTTAATTCTCGGAGCCTGAATATATTGTTCAATTTAAAATAATTTTTGTGATATTAATTGTAGAAGTGTTATATAAGGATTGAAAAAATGAAATATAATTTGTGAGCTAAATATGACTTTTATTCGTGCCCGTCGCGAGACGTCAGATCTTACGACCGATTTCTCAAAACCGACTAATTGTAAGTCGACGATTGTTATCGCAAAAATCTGACGTTGACCAATAACATTGACCAATACGTTTCGGCACGTCACCGGCTCTTGTCCGTCGACTCGAGTGAAAGAGCAAATAATACATGAAAATAACAATATCACATGCATGTAAATATCATTAATATCAACAATATGAGCATGACGACCGCCGCACGACCTGTTTAAACGTTCGTCTATATCCCAATGATCTACACCGTATCAAAGGTTTGATATCCTTTTTTTTCCGAAACGGCTGCAATGAAAAAATCGGGATTTGCGTGATTAATTAGCAACTAAACAGGAGATAATTTCTACACAAGTCCCATTCGATTGTGCTGAAGAGGCTGATTATTGACTCTTTTCCGCGACGCTGATTAATTCTCTAACTGCGCTAACTTTGTGAGCGGCTGTCATTACATTGACTTTTGACAGTTGTATGTATTGAGGTTGATGTATAATTATAGTCAATTATAGTAAAAAGTAAAAGTACAATTAAATAGCGCGCGCGAAGCGCGCGTCTGTAGTGCTAGTAATTCATAAAATGTGCAATAGATATTAATTTTAGCCAAACAAATTTAATTAGAGTAATTAAACTATGGTTCTAGAATAATTGTACAACTATTATAAAACCTATAAACTGCATATGGATGTAAGCACAGAATTACATTTGTTATTTTTGAGACAAAGATCATATGTTAATTATTGCACTGCAGTTATGCTGTTTAAATATATTGCAAATGTTAATTAACGTTTCTATTTAAAACTATATAAGATGTATACATTTTAACTCTAGTGGTACAACTACAGGTATATAAAATAAATGTGTTCTTAATAAAAATATCAATGTGTCATTAAAAATATTTAGGATTTATGTATAAAAATTTACGTAGGTATTTGTGAGATACACCGCGGTCTGTCCCAAAAATTTCCGAACTTTCTTCGTACGGACGGTATTACCCTTATAGAAAAGTATTACTGAAACTACCGGCCAAAATATTACTGGCAGTAATTTACAATAATTTATTACTGAATATCTTTCAGTAGTTTCAGTAATATTTTTCTAAGTATTACTGAAACTACTGAAAAATATTCAGTAATAAATTA
>NW_012093735.1:0-334 GCF_000956235.1 Wasmannia auropunctata | reverse complement strand
AGAGCGGTATTGTGAATCTTGACAATTCTACAGGGGCAAGTACACATTGGGTCGCATACACAAAAAGGGATAAAAACGTGATCTATTTCGATGCGGTAATCTTCGACCGCCAAAAGAACTGTGCAATATCTTGGAAACAACGTGATTGTAACATACAATCACCACATATTTCAGAAATGCGATCAGAGTGTTTGTGGTCAGCTGTGTCTACGTTTTCTCTGGGAGATTAATTACTCTAAAAAAAGAGTTTAGAATCATGTCAACGATTCTTACGCTGAGCGGAAAAAGTAACGTTCTCACGGCAAACTACTTTCCTGCTCTAGATCTAAGTGAT
>NW_012093734.1:0-928 GCF_000956235.1 Wasmannia auropunctata | reverse complement strand
TTAAATTCATGTCATGAATGATAGATCTTCTATCACAAGCTTCTTGAAACTTTTGCAGAACATATTGCGTAATAAATGCAAGTTTATCTGCATTTGTTCCACCTCTATTTACACTCGCCTCCCACCTGTAGAGCTGGTGTATAGATTTAACCTTGCGAAAACGTCTCTGTATACTAGATAAAGGTCGACTGGCCTTTTTTCCGCTTTTCCAAAACTCCACAGCTTTTCTTTTATAACTGAAATTGACCGTCTCTCTTTCATCATCAATGCATTCTTTAGGTTCAAAATTATCTTCTTTTATTTCTACATTTGCAATATATTCTATAATTTGTGGTTCATGTGGTTCTGATGGATCGTCAAAATCAAGCTCATAATGATGTTCCAACAACAACACCGAACGAGTATTTTGAAAATTGTTTAGAATATTAACAATTCATTATGGACTTCGATTTCCAAAGGTATTGTAGGTGTCGGTGTTATACTTGCAATTTGAAAGGTTTTTCCTAACATATTTATTACATTAGCAACATTTAACGGTGTCATTTTTAACAAAAATCTATCAAGCAATAATAGAACTAACTAGTCTGACTTGTTATTGTTGCAAATGAAACTGGGAATACTTGCTCGGACATATTTAAATGAACCAAAAGACGCGATTACATAAAATTTATTCCTTTGCGACTCTAATCTATGTCCTACAAAACACTTGTTTGCAAAATAATCGCGCAGTTAAACACGTCCGCATGATATAAATCAAATAGTTCGGTAAAGTTATCAATATGACTCTGCGTTATTCTTTTACAGTTTTTTTATAACTATAATACTGCCAATACTACAGAAATGTAGTATTGGCAGTATTAAATTGGTTATTAATTAGTACTTATTTTTGAATATTTTGAGTACCAAAAGAGATCGGAAGAGCACACGT
>NW_012093733.1:0-722 GCF_000956235.1 Wasmannia auropunctata | reverse complement strand
TCTCTCTGGCTTGTTAGCAGAAACTGCTGTTTTCGTGCCCGGCTCGTTAGGCGAAGCAGCAACATTATAAGAAGCAGTGACGTCATGCATACGTCGGAGAAACGAGTCTATGTTATCCGCCGGTAAAGCTGCGGCGGTGCTTCTTATTCCGGTATGGTTAATCCCATTGACCAATAAATGTATCGCGTCACGATCCGGCAAATTCAAAGTTTGCATCAACGCTAATTTATCCATAGCATAATCCTGAAAGGATTCCCTGGCGAAGTTCCATCTACGAGCTTCCGTCTTCTTGATCGTAACGTGAAGTAGAGTGTCTCTTTGAAAACGACTCAAAATGGCTTGCTTGAAAGAAGGCCATGTATCATTCACAGTACCTGTGTTCAGGTCGAACCAACGACGTGCAGTTTTCACTAGCTTGCCCGTTGCCGCCAATAACACGACATCTGGAGACGCATCATGGATGCGTGGAACACGTTCCACCTTCTGTAACCATAACTCCACGTTATCTTCCTCCGATCCACTGAACTCCGGCAACTGAGAAGTCAACAATTTAACCGCTTGTCCTGGCGAAACCGTCGTGATCACTGAATTTCTAGCAGGCTGATACGTGCTTGAAGCCGACAACTGAGCGTATAATGCTCGAGGCGAAGATGCCGGTTGAAGCCGGTACTTGATTTTGCCCGAGAGACAACGCAGAAAGTAGCTGTGTCATTGTCTCTTGT
>NW_012093732.1:0-413 GCF_000956235.1 Wasmannia auropunctata | reverse complement strand
GAATGTGATGATACAAATATAAACACGCAGACGCTTCCACGTGAGGAATGAGGTTGTGTCTATAGTCTTTGTATTTAGTAGTAACGGAAGTTTCAATACGTGAACATGCGGCTTCACGACTTTTTACTTGGGGTCATGAAATTGGGGATCGTGAAATTTTGATGTCTCAATAAATTTTCGCTTTATATAATGTATGAGTCTATAAACTATACTAAATAAAATATACTAAAAATAATAGATATCGAAAAGATTAGACAGACCCCTACGCAAGGTAAAAATATTTATTAAATCTTTGCCTTACTAAATAAATGAGTCTGCAATATACCAAAAATAATAGATACCGAAAAGATTAGACAGACCCCTACGCAAGGTAGAATGTATATTAAATTGAATATCTATTAAATCTTCGCCTT
>NW_012093731.1:0-327 GCF_000956235.1 Wasmannia auropunctata | reverse complement strand
CTCTTGGGGAAGACTTGAATACTCAAGAATTCTTTCTACAGAGGTCATCAGTGACATCGTTTCAATAGACTCTTTTATGCCGTATGCTAAGATAGTAGTCAGATACAACGATTGCCATATGGCGAGACCTACTTTGCTGCTGTCTACGCTGTCTGCAACATGAATATCAAGAAAGGGATTTGGAGTAGCTAGTACATATTTTTTTCAATTTAACCATTCTCCAAAATACTAATCACACGTAAAATTAAAAGAACGAACATACCAAAACTTACACATTAAAAGATTATTTGATTCTATTAATTCTGTCTCTTATACACATCTCTGAGC
>NW_012093730.1:0-827 GCF_000956235.1 Wasmannia auropunctata | reverse complement strand
TTGTGATTGGAAAAATATAGATTTTTCACAAAATAGACATTTATCGATAATATTATAATTAAAAGAAATAATAATTTATTTCTACAGCATCGTTATCCGTCCGGTTAAGGATACACTGTAGCGTGTCTGTTAAGTACAGAAACGTCTCCTGATCGTCACGTAGCAAAAAAATATACTTGGCGGGAGACGTTACCGCGTCTCCTGATAATAATACCAGCTTCGCGTAGTTTCTCGATCATCAACAGCATCTCGTTGTCGTGCACATTGTGACCAGCTTGGCGCGAGGCCTCGAGCAATCGGAAGCGATCCACAAGCTCGTTGGGATCGTCCCAATGAATGTACTCAATCATGTTATCATTCACTGTCATGGTGCGCGGTATACCTTTTCCAACTTTTTTACCGCTTTTCACATCTTCTGGCAACAGGGATGCGATTTATTCTTATACTTGTGACCCTTGTTACCCATTATTTGACCCTGAGCGCTGCGACCGCGTCTATACGCGTTTGTAGCTAATAGAATACTCTGATATTTCTGTAGGTCATCGTCAGTGTAGACTGCTTTATTTGGATAACATATAAGACTCAATTCGTAAAGTCCTTGTGTTCCAGCATAACTTTTCCCGTGTATGATTATATTATCGTTTTTATCCAAGGTGATACGTTTGTTGCCGAGCTTCGTTCCCTCATTGCTAAAATAAACTCCGTAAACGTCGTCTATATTGACCACTTTTTTATCGCTTAAACCGCCCCCAGATATTTTTGTCCCAAAGGACCATAGTGCATTTGTAGCTTTTCTTGTACTGAGTCGACAAGGCACACAGGGGATA
>NW_012093729.1:0-401 GCF_000956235.1 Wasmannia auropunctata | reverse complement strand
TTTTTAACACATCTGTTAAGAACTCGTTCCAACATTTCCCTGCTTGTTTGAGCCCATATATGCTCTTTCTTAACTTGCACACTTGCTCTTTATTTCTTTGACGTTTGTCCGGCAGCTCCATATAGATTTCTTCTTTTAGCGTCCCGTGCAGGAACGCTGTCTTTACGTCATACATCTTTATTTTCCTTTTCTTTTGAGCTCCGATACTGAACAGAAGTCTAATTGTTTCAGTCCTTATTACTGGGGCAAAGGTTTCATGGTAATCCATCCCCGGACGTTGACCACATCCTAATGCGACCAGTCGGGCTTTATATCTTCGTTGCCCTGTTTTCGGATCCTCCTTCATGTCGAATATCCATTTGCATTTAATCACCCTTTTTTCTTTCGGACGGGATACAATG
>NW_012093728.1:0-502 GCF_000956235.1 Wasmannia auropunctata | reverse complement strand
TAGATACTCTACTTTAACACATATTTTTTTCAAATCGATCGGAGTGGTGGAACATTGTTAAAAATAACGATTATTCGTGCAACGCCGCGCTACGCCGCGCGCTGCATTCGGCGCGCCGCGGCGCACGACGGTCGTTGCCATGGGACTTATATATATATATACTAGCCTTATTGCAGTGTTGCAATGTTTAATTATCAAGAAAACTCATAGAAATAAGGATTTTATTATTGCCTACTCACATTTATGCAGTGAATATTATGCTATATTGATATATAGTAATACATAGTATTTCCATTAAAAACGTCTGCAGTTAGCCTATAAACTTATAGTTCCTGGAGTTTACTGGATTTTTATCTACCATCTCTGCCAAATACGACACAGATTGTGAAAGTTGGTACGAACCGGTAAATAAAATTTTCAAATCTTTTTCGGTCATTTCCGGAAAATCGAAGCCGAAGAAAAAGGATGGTTTCGCCGAAAACTCCTTTTTCGCAATATTACA
>NW_012093727.1:0-435 GCF_000956235.1 Wasmannia auropunctata | reverse complement strand
AACATACATGGCCCATGTTTATACTCAATGAGCCCGACGCTATCATTGTTTATGTAAACATACAAGGCCCATGTTTATACTCAATGAGCCCGCCGTTATCATTGTTTTCGTAAACATACATGGCCCATGTTTATACTCAATGAGCCCGCCGCTATCAATGTTTATGTAAACATACATGGCCCATGTTTATATAAACATCTTGGCGGTTACCCCCTGTGACGTCATCCCCCCCCCGCAAATTCCCCCCGCCCCGCTCCCCCCTCGGAGCTCCTGGGTTAGAACCGGCCTATCTCTCCTACTTGCTGGCGGTCTTGATCGTTACTACTCGAACAAGACCGTCGGTTCCCGGATGTACATCGGTGATGCGCCCAAGTGGCCATTTCGCTGGAGGATAGCGCTCATCGAGAACGAGGACGATATCCCCCTTTTTGATTG
>NW_012093726.1:0-460 GCF_000956235.1 Wasmannia auropunctata | reverse complement strand
TATCCCCTGTGTGCCTTGTCGACTCAGTCCCGGCAGCTCTCGGCGACGTCCCCGGGCCTGGGGAAATCGTCGGCCGTATCGCTATTCGCGGGCCTCAGCCACCGTGCCCGCCGTCCCGGTTGCGCCCCTGGCGGCTCGGACATTCTTGCGCGTGTTCGCGCGCTCGATCACCTGTTCGCCGCGTGCCCGGTGCGTGTCCCCTCTGCTCCGGCGCCCGGTCGCCCGTACTCCAACTCCCTGCTGCTTTCGTTGGCCTTGAGTCTTTTCCGCTGACGCTCCGTGGGTCCGGTGAGGTGCCGCGGTACATATAAGAGGTTCCAAACAAAATTAATAAAAGATACGCGATACAAATTAGGGCCTCCCGGAGATCTCGGTCTCGCTCTAAACAACGCGGCTGTCGGTCCGGCCAAAGGGGCGCGAACCCGCGCCTTGTGACGGCGGCGGGACGCTGCCTCGCCGA
>NW_012093725.1:0-398 GCF_000956235.1 Wasmannia auropunctata | reverse complement strand
ACAATGGAAAACAAAACATTTTTGGAATCTTCATTTTTTTTCTCGTAAACTAGAACATTTTTCGCGTATTTTGAAAAAAAAAGCAGTCAGCTTGCGTTTATTATTAACAGAGCTATGAATTTTTGAAAAATAAAGCAGTCTAATTTTTAATTGTTTATATCTCGATTAATTTTGCAATAAGAAAAAAATCCTTTGGCACAAAATTCTATCTCCCAAAGTACTACCTTTGTGCAAAATTAAAAAAATTTCTGAGAGATGACTGATCCGCTTCACGTGGAATGGCCCAAAATTATTTAAAGACATAGTAATCGGAAATTTGACAAGGCAAAACTTCGAGATAAAGCTAGCGGTAGCGCTTGGACAGTGCCAGTGCCGTATACTCACAAGTCATCACCCGA
>NW_012093724.1:0-431 GCF_000956235.1 Wasmannia auropunctata | reverse complement strand
AATAATTTAATGTTATTTTAATTATATAATATCACGATATTGATAAGAACACACCAGTCATGATGATTACTGCATTTTTTAAAATGAATTTGCACAATATCGTAACATTTCGAGCTTTCGGCCGCCATTTTCAATGCCGCCATCATGAATTTTGAAATGAGTATGTGCACATTTTAAAGTTTAGAGTTCATGGACGCTGTATTTTGACTCCTCAAGACCATCCTAATGTTGTTTCGATGTGAAAATATCGCTTAAAAAAAAAATTTGAGTGAAAAATCACGGTTTTTTTCCAAAAAATCGACTATAACTTTTTTGGACTTTATTTATGACAAATTCTGATGGCAGATTCTGAAAGAGCAAGAAATTTTACATCAGAAATGATGTTGCTAGAATTTTTTCAAGGCCATTAAAATAAAAAATTAAGCCACTGA
>NW_012093723.1:0-420 GCF_000956235.1 Wasmannia auropunctata | reverse complement strand
TATCCCCTGTGTGCCTTGTCGACTCAGTACATTATACGAAGTTATACGATGACATCAGCTATTAGATTCTTGAATCAAAAATAGGGTGTTCCATTTAAGAAAATCAATGTAACTTTGACCTGACCTTGGCTACACAACCCAAGGTCAAACTGATAGGATCAGTAAATAGATATTTTTAAACCATATAACTTGTCTGAAACACTTTTTTGTAAAACTTATATTTCCCGAGATATTTAGATGTCCCGACCTTTTTGGGACACCCTGTATGTATATATGTATATATGTACACACACGCACACACGCACGCACGCACGTACGTACAATATACATATATAAATCGGGATATACATACATTCATATATTCATATACATATGCATGTGTATAATTCTATTTCATAAAACAATTTAAAATAGCATATA
>NW_012093722.1:0-304 GCF_000956235.1 Wasmannia auropunctata | reverse complement strand
TAAATATATACTCGTCACTATGGATCTAGTTTTCGAAATATACGAAACTGTATCCAATGCCGAATCAAACACTAGAGACGATACTCGATATATTAACGGATCTACATTTTCCACACGTAGGTCAACCTAAGGAAATATTAACGGACAATGGAGGTCAATTTGCGACACGTCGATGGCAAGCATCCATGGACAATTTTGAAATTTTAACAAGAAAAACTTCACCCTATAACCCACAGTCAAATCCCGTTGAGAGGGTAATGAGAGAAATCGGACGAATAATAAGAACGTACGCTAGTGACAAACA
>NW_012093721.1:0-368 GCF_000956235.1 Wasmannia auropunctata | reverse complement strand
TATCCCCTGTGTGCCTTGTCGACTCAGTCAGGACTCGTAACACCGGTCGCGCTTCTCTGATAATCTAGGACTCTAGGGTCGGTGACAACGCTTGCAAAGAATTGCGTAACGTTCATGTTTGATGAAATTCGATACGAACTCAACGGTGTGGAGATTGATCGCAACAGAAACGTTGGAATTACCACTACTATCAAGAACTATTTATCGCTAACGTATGGCAAAGCCGCAATTTTGCATAATGCTGGATGGGCCCTAACACCGCACATATCTGAAGGATACTTTAACTTTTGCGTGCCGCTCAACATGTTGCTGGGCTTTTGTGAGGATTACAAACGTGTGGTTGTTAACGCTCGACACGAATTGATTTT
>NW_012093720.1:0-381 GCF_000956235.1 Wasmannia auropunctata | reverse complement strand
CATAATTTCGCTTCAAATCCATAATATATCGTAATAATATTTAGTCATCAAAATATTTATCCTGTTTTCTGTGATTTTCTGTCATTTTTCAAGTAAATTTTAAATTCCTTTACGAAAAAAATATTTTTGTATCTTAGTTACATCTCAAAAGCGCTTCTCAGTTAAAGAATGTTGCGTCGATCGGAATAAGTGATAATTCGAAGGTGTAAAGTCTGGTGAATCCGCGTGCAGAAAACTCTCCAGGCTAAATTAAAAATGGTTTGCTGGATATGAAAAGCACATGTAATCTAACTTTCTCATGTAGCAAAATAACCTTCCAATTTACTTGTCCAATAAATGGTTTTCTGTTTTTTTTTAATTCTTTAAAAACGCAAAAAAACG
>NW_012093719.1:0-323 GCF_000956235.1 Wasmannia auropunctata | reverse complement strand
AAGAATTTGTAGTCATCATACAAATCTTACAGCATCAGAAGTGGGATAGTGCGGTTTCAGGAGTACAGTAATCGGAACATCGTTGTGCGCGACTCGCGGTACGCCAAGTCTTTGTCTCGTCCGCGTCGTTGCTATGCATCGCCATTTCTATCTCAGTAATAAGTGCCTTGTGGTCACGCCATTTTGAACATGGATCGACACCGGTTGCAGAGCCTTTCGTTCGAGGAACTCGAAGCAGAGGTCAGAAGCTATGGATTAATACCGCAGGATACGCAAGAACGTTTAATCGATCAGATCATGAATCATTTGGAAAGGCACGGCCC
>NW_012093718.1:2898-3418 GCF_000956235.1 Wasmannia auropunctata | reverse complement strand
GCCTTGAGCTTCTTCCGCGGACGCTCCATGGATCCGGTGAGGTGCCGCGGTACATGTAAGAGGTTCCAACCAAAATTACTAAACAATACGCGATTTAAATTCGGGCCTCCCGGAGATCTCGGTCTCGCTCTTAACGATGCAGCTGTCGGTCCGGCAAAAGGGGCGCGAACCCGCGCCTTGTGACGGCGGCGGGACGCTGCCTCGCCGCAGCGGACTGCGGCGTCACAAAGTACTTAATGGTCGCTAATAGAAAGGCGAAGATATTTTTGAATTTTGATATTTTTAAATTAAAATATTCTCAAAATTGCTTTAATGTAAAATATATTAATTTTTTACTCGTTATACAAAGCTTGCGTGATTTTTACCATAATCTAACTAATGTTGGTTTATTGTACTGGCTAAAAGTCAACTTATTGTCGGCTAAAAGTCAACCTAGTCAACATAACCTAGTTGGCAATAAAAAATGTCGGCTTATAGTTGCCATAAAGTCGACTTAAAGTCAACTGACATGGCTGACTTA
>NW_012093718.1:0-394 GCF_000956235.1 Wasmannia auropunctata | reverse complement strand
ACGCGCACCCTCCAGGAAGCGGAGAGTCTGCCGTCGACTTGAACACTTCCAGTCGCACGTTCTCCTCCCCGGACTCTTCCAAGGTGGCGTTTTCCTGAGACTGGTCCCAAAGTGCATCCTCCAGGGGATAACCAATCCCCAAGATGCCGGCGGCCATCCCACGCGCACCCTCCAGGAAGCGGAGAGTCTGCCGTCGACTTGAACACTGGCCTCCTGCCCGCTTCTTGCCTCTTTTCTGTCGTCTTGATCTTGATCTTGATCTTTTCTTTCTTGTTTCTTCGAACAAGGGGTGGGATTAACTTTCCATGGTACCACACGTGCATCAGCACTCCCCTTGTCCCCACCTCGGCATTCGCCCTGAGTCCCGCGGGAAAACCACGGATCAAAAACCGCG
>NW_012093717.1:0-336 GCF_000956235.1 Wasmannia auropunctata | reverse complement strand
GGGAGAGATGCCTTTATATACTCACATCGGACAACATCAAAGTCTACACGGAAAAAACAATTTTGCTGGATCCAGATAAAAAAATAATTTCTGTTTAATAATCAAAATAATTTTGTTGGAAAGTCAAAATGTTTGATAGAATATTAAAACGTTTTATAGCAATGCCTATCATTTTTAACTTTCTCACAAATTATTTTGATTACCGAACAAAAATTATTTTCAAATCTGTATTCAGCAAAATTTGTAGATCTTTTAACAAAATCATTCTTTCTGTGTATAAAATTGGAACGTCTGCGAGAGAGACGTCTATATAGATGACGTCTTATAAGTATGTCT
>NW_012093716.1:13136-13715 GCF_000956235.1 Wasmannia auropunctata | reverse complement strand
TCTTTACGACTCTTTAAAAATTAGTCGTCTTATGATATAAATGTTACTGTTTTTGAAACGTTTATACGACTCCGTATATTTAACCCGACTTTTGAGTCATAATTTTAGGTTTTTAAAACGTTTATACAACTGTGAATATGGACGTTATTACGTAGAAATTGTGTATGTTTATAAAACATTTATATAACTTATTTACGTAACTAAACTATTTATACAACTTATTCATGAAATAAGTTTACTGTGATGTTTAATCATAATAGGGAAAAAAGTGTTTAAACATAGTAGTAGTTACTACAGGAGAGTAAAATATTACTTAAAGCAGCAGCTAGAAGTTACTAAGATAAATAGAACGTGCAAAAATGATGCACCAGAAATTCAATGTCATGAATCAAAAGCGCAATCAACTAATGGAGATCACGGCCCACCAGAATCTGCAGCTTCAAATTTATTTTTTAAAAGTGCTCCACGTGAAAATTATTATGAATCCATAAATAATTATATATCTGACGACCAAGATGAAAGCGAAGATGATTTGGAAATTTTTAATGACAACGAAGAGGTTTTCCATGAAAAACTGAA
>NW_012093716.1:0-604 GCF_000956235.1 Wasmannia auropunctata | reverse complement strand
AACAATAAAAACTAGAATCTTTTCTTAGAATATTTTTTTAAATCCCTTCCCTCTCATGATAAGAAGCTAATCT
Source organism: Wasmannia auropunctata (assembly GCF_000956235.1). Classification (NCBI taxonomy): domain Eukaryota; kingdom Metazoa; phylum Arthropoda; class Insecta; order Hymenoptera; family Formicidae; genus Wasmannia; species Wasmannia auropunctata. The sequence continues at coordinate 531 of NW_012093716.1, read as the reverse complement.
ATCAGCGTGGACCACCCTATTTTTGTGTTTAAAAGATTTCCTAATACAAAATACTACTTCACTAATTTTCTTTACTATTTCGTAAGGTCCCTCCCAATGACTCTGTAACTTTGGAGCTTTACCTATTTCTCTTCTAGGATTGTACTTTCTGACCTTCCTCAAAGTTAACTAACCTGGCCCTTCGGTCATAGCGACACTTCATTCCCTCAGATCTATTTCCTAAGCGCTCACGAGCAGAAGCATGAACTTCATTTAATTTTTTCTTTAAAATTGAAACATAATCCCCTACCTCCCTATCCTCTTTATGAGGTAAATAGCCACATAGAAGGTCTAAAGGCAATCTAAGATCACGACCTAAATTCATTTCAGCAGGAGAAATTCCAGTAACCTCATGCCTCGCGGTTCGATAAGATAATAAAAACATAGGGATCCATCGATCCCAATCTCTCTGATTCTTAGAAATAAATTTAGCTAAATAATCTAAAATAGTTCGGTGTTGTCGCTCCACCTGTCCATCAGATTGAGGATGTA
>NW_012093715.1:12804-14013 GCF_000956235.1 Wasmannia auropunctata | reverse complement strand
TTCAGACGTGTGCTCTTCCGATCTCACCCCAAGAGTTCTAACAATAGTTCTTATCACTCGTAGCCGTGAAATTAATATCAAAAAAGATATCGCAATTTTTCGTTCCACGGATCGAAAAATTTCTAAGTCCCGAAGGCGAAAAAATTTTTAACAGTCCCGGCAGTACTGTCAACAGTTCTGGGTAGCACCCCAAGAGTTCTAACAAAAGTTCTAAATACACAAAGCTCTAGTATTAACGGTTGAGGAGTTATCTCAAATTTTCGTTTTGTTTTTTGTGAAGTTGGCACCCCAAAACTTTTTTATTAGATTTTTTTGCTTAATTCGCCGGAACTATTTTTAATTTTGTGCAGGAACTCTGGAACTCTTTGGAGTGCACTCGGAACTGTATCGAAAAATTTATTTTTTAAAAAATGGGGTGCTAACTTCACAGAGGTAAAACTATACACAACAATTACCGCGCTGATTTCCATTAGCCTATGATATTCACAATCGTAGATTAAATATTTAAAATATTTAAGAAATTTTTAAACTTAATGTAGGTATTTATTATTTACCCATACAGCACAGAACGTTGAAAGAACATTGCCGACGTTGCAATGTTGAATGTTGTAGTGGGAATGTTTTTTCAACGTTGAATCTATATGTTGAATTTTCTAGATTAATTATTTATAATGTTGCTTCAACATTGAAATTATATAGAAAAAATTATTATCTTCTGAAACAATTAATAAAAACATTGCATTAAAAAAAATAATATATATATTTGTTTAAAAATTTATTTTTTATCTAATAAGAATTAGATATATATGTATATATATCTAATTCTTATTAAATAAAAAATAAATTTGTAAACAAATAAAATAATAATGAATCATGTATTTTTTAAATTATATTCTAAAAGTTTAGGTTTATGTTCAAAATATAAACAAGTAATTTAGTTAATTTTGTTAAATATAAACAAATTTAAACAAATAAAAATCTATCACGATTTCAACTTGATTTCCTAACGAAGCTCATTTACGAACGATATTTAAATCTTTACGCGGAAATCGATGTTGGTTATCAAACATTTTGATTATCAAACATGTTATTGTATGTTAACATTTATAAAAAGATATATTTTAAAAGATGTTTTTTTGATAATTGTATTAATTTGATTTATCACGAATATATCCATAACATTAATATCAAGTAATCATGGATCATCAC
>NW_012093715.1:0-337 GCF_000956235.1 Wasmannia auropunctata | reverse complement strand
CTGGTAGACCAGGTAACCAACCTGACTGTGCCAGGACGCAAAATCAACCCACACGAGGTCTGCGTCAAAACGATTAAAGGAACTACACCATATCACGCATTGCTCAGTGAGTTTCCTGATATCACAAGGCCAGACGGACGACCTCGGCAGACTAAGCATAGTACTCGCCATTTTATTAAAACTACGCCAGGACCTCCAGTGGCTTGCAAACCACGCAGGCTAGCACCTGATAAATTGGCTATTGCTAAACAAAAGTTTCAAAATATGATTGAACTCGGCATTGCAAGGCCTTCGAAAAAGCTGCTGGGCATCACCTCTTCATCTTGTCCCCAAGAAA
>NW_012093714.1:0-423 GCF_000956235.1 Wasmannia auropunctata | reverse complement strand
TTTAACGAAATTTATTGCGGAGAATCAGAAGGATTGGGATCGCTGGATTCCTATGTTTTTATTAGCATACAGGTCCTCGAAACATGAAACCACTGGTTTGACTCCAGCGGAACTTTATTTTGCTCGGGATCTTAGACTTCCAATTGACCTGTTACGAGAGAATCCTCCTCATCAGAATCAAACAGAAGAAGACTATTTAAGAAAAATAAGAGGAAAATTGAAAAAAATTCATGAAAACGTTAGAAGACGTGTAGAGATTAGATCTTCCCGAACTAAAACCTGGTACGATCAAAAGGCCAGGCAAATCCATTTTGACGAAGGTCAAAAAGTGTGGTTCTATAATCCTCGTAGAACGAAAGGAAAAGCCCCAAAATTACAGAGTAGTTGGGAGGGACCTTATTTGATAATCAGGAAACTTAGTGA
>NW_012093713.1:0-342 GCF_000956235.1 Wasmannia auropunctata | reverse complement strand
TTACATTTTTCACAATACTTATGGTCTTATAATAAACGATATCTTAACCACTAGTTTCAGTCTCTATGTCAAACCAAAACTCTGTGGCTCAATATACAACACCTTAACCAGAATATCTCTTAGGTAACTTAGGTATTCGCTTTGGTAACTGATTTCCTCTGAACAGTCTTGATTGTGGGTCATCTGAACTCGACTCTGTATATACCCTTTTCTCTTCTGAGATTCGTCTTGAGAATTACTCTGTAATAAATAGAAACACATATTAATCATTAGTTTATTCTCTGAATTATTTGTATTCCTCTTAAAGTTCTAGTATTTTATTTCTTAAATATTCGTGTGCTT
>NW_012093712.1:0-336 GCF_000956235.1 Wasmannia auropunctata | reverse complement strand
TATCCCCTGTGTGCCTTGTCGACTCAGTTACCAGGAGTGGTTAAACTCCTTGGAGGACCCGACAGTGAGACCGGACAACCAGGAGCTTGCTGACTCAGTGTCACCAGCCACTCCTTCGGCTAACTCGCCTCCCTCCTCTCCCGAGGAAATTCCCCTTCGTCCTCTTTCCGCATCCTCCGCTCTCACTTACCGAATTTTCCCAGAGACACCTTCGCCAACTCCCTCACCAACATGTTCTTTTCCTTCAGTCTCCTACTCTCCGGTACCTCTTTCCCCAGAGGAGCCTCGCGCCCCCTCACCTGCAATTTCCATTGAAACCATAGATTGGGAGAGGGA
>NW_012093711.1:0-1487 GCF_000956235.1 Wasmannia auropunctata | reverse complement strand
TATATATATATATATATATATGTATATGTCGCTGTATGATATAATTATTATATTATTAATATTAATAACATAATAATTAATATCAATCGTATAATCATGTGCCCATCTTTAATATGGAGAGTAATTAACGATACATGTGAGAATAATATTCCATTGATTTATTCGTAATCGGACACTCGATGTGTTCCCCGAGGCTACGAGAATTAAAACATACCTATACATTTGCTCATAATTTAGTTAATCATAAATCCCGAATATCGGGCAGAGAGAAACGCGTGGACAAACATAATAATATTTGCTTGTGGCGCATGCGATAATAACGACAGAAATGACCCCCAATATATCTTGAGGTCGGCAGGCAGGGACTCGGGCAAGACAGTTTTTAGTCGCGATCGCGCCTTCTCCGAGGGTGTGCGCACTCGAAAGTTAAGCCCGGGATGAATGAGCGTTCCCCGATATATAACGCCGCGCGGAGCTGGCGCGGCGCGCAAAAGGACGAGCGACGGGCAGAAAAAGAGGAGAGGCCCGCGTGGTGGCAGCCGGTCCGGCGAGTTTTTGACCGTCTGGCGCTAACTGTTGGCCTCCGTACCACCTTCCGCAGGTACCACGGTGCCGTCCCACACGTCGTCCCACTCCAACCGCGCGCGGGCCCTTTCACGGACCCTTCCCTCGATCCCCGGCCGCTTGCGATCCCCCGGACGCCCACAATTCGCAACCTCGAGTGCACCGTGAATCACGAGCGTTCGCGTGCATTCGCGAGAAATTCTATTAACTCTCGGCAGCGTCGACCGGCACGGATCATCCGAATCGCGTTTTTCTTTTTTAGTCGAAATCGGTGCTTGTATAAAATGCGAGAGTGCTATTCGCATTAATATAAAAGAAGAATTTCGTTGGGAAAATTTTCACTACGTGAAAACCTGCACATTTTCCACTTTCCCCCGAAACATGATCCGCGTCGTATAATGAACGTTTTTCCGTAGTTATTCTCTCGATCGAAGAAGTACGAGGCTACGGGCCGACGCGGCGGCTTTCAGCCACCACGATAAATCAGGCCTATGCGCTGCGTTGCACCGAGAGCGCGAAGATATGCGGCGCTAAAAGGCGTCCAGCTACGAGCGCGCGCGTTCATGTATGCGTGGGCACCGTTTAACGGGGTTTAGCGCCAAACGGTCCCGGACCCCTCGCGAAATAAATCTCAGTTATTTCGGTCCCGCATCGGCGTTGTTGCCTGCCACCCGGACCCGTCGTCGCTTCTGCGTAGGGAAACTAAACTCGCGTAAATTCTCTCGTTAACCCCCCATCTTAACCGTCGTTAGCGACTAACAACTAATTTCCGGATTGCAGGAAGACCAAACGAAACGACGCACCCGTCATAAACGAAGCGATGTATGTATAGCTTTTATCTGTGTGTACTTTAAACGCGACTATATTTAATTGGAAATTCCTCTTGTGAAAACTTTGGTAAATATTATCGTCGTCACGCTTTT